>NC_089807.1:6751024-6911024 GCF_029633855.1 Hoplias malabaricus | reverse complement strand
CGAGACTCTGCCGAACAGTGTCCGCACAGCTGTCCGCCGCGCGTGCGGCCAAAAATCCGGGCACGGACAGAGCCTGAGATCAAAGAGAAACCAAACAGCACTATAACAACAGCCAGTGCACGAGGGGAGATAAATCACAACAACAACAACAACAACAACAACAACAAGAGGAAAAGCTCCTGCACCGGACTAAGCTCGAGCCAGACTCTTCTCAGCTCTAACCACAGCGCATGCCACACACACGCGCGAGGAGAGCAACACAAACAACAACAACAACAACAACAACAACAACTAAGCCCATCCATGGATGCGCTGGAGGACTCGGCGTTGCGCGTGCACTTGCAGCAGTTTTGAAGCCTCCCCTCACCCTCTCCTCGCGCGGCGGCTCGTGCAGACCCCCTCCCCGCGCGTGTGGAGTTAAACTTTTGGATTTCGTTTTCGTTTGTTTCTCTCCCTGTCCTTTGTTCTCTTAAAAAGAAAGAAAAAAAAAAACGAAAGACGATGTTCCAGCCCGCGCCCAAGCGCTGCTTCACCATAGAGTCGCTCGTGGCCAAGGATAGCCCCGTGCCTTCGGTGGTGTCGCGCGCCGAGGAGCCCGCGCGCCCCGCCGCGCTCAGCTACGCGGCGCCCAGCCCCGTCACGCCGTTCCTGAACGGCTTCCACGCGGGCGCGCGCGCCCTCTACTCCAGCCCCGAGCTGGTGTTCGCCGACGCCGTGTCTCACGCGCCGCCCTCCGTGCACGCGCACCCGGTCCACGCGCCCGTGCACGCACCGGTGCACCCGCACGCGCACGCCCTCTCCTCGTCCTCCACGTCTGCCTCCTCCGTCGCGGCCTCGGCCCACGGGCCGCACGCGCTGTTCGCCGCGCAGCAGCGGGACCCGGCCACGTTTTACCCGTGGCTCATACACCGCTACCGGTATCTGGGGCACAGATTTCAAGGTAAGTTTGAGTCCCGTAAAAAAAGAGGATAGATTCAAAAAAAAAAATGCGTTTACTATTTATTTTATTTGATTTTATTTGTTTTTATTATTTTTTTTTCTCTCTCTTTCTTTGCTTTTTTTTTTTACATTTCCTTCAGAAACAGCGGCAGAGACAGGGCCATTATTTAACGCTGAAGTTATGAGCACGTGAGCTTTTCAAGCACGGTTTTAAAAAGCCATTGTTTGCAAAACAGACAAACAAAAACAAACCAGCACTAATTAAATCACTTAAAGGAGAATCCTACAGTAAAAACCCTGCAACACTCTGTCGAACCCTGATCACTGTAACAAAAGCCTGTTTATTTATTTCTCCAGAACACAGGCAGTGGCTCTAAACGAAAAGTTTGACCACTCCTGGGCAGCACGCTTAGCGATTTCTCCACGCGAAGCTTACGCTCTTTCGTTTTTATGAGTCTGTGTAAAATACAAAAACACACGCAGCCGTCGCCGTGTGACGAGGCGGTTCGCACGTCTTAACTTCAGCGTCCTGAAGACGTGGAGCTTGTTAGACATTGTTTACAATGTCGCTAACAAAAATGTGCATTGCTAATAAATAAAACGACGACGGTGACTAATAACTGCGACGGAAAAATCTGAAATTGTAGAAAAAAAAACAAAACAAAAAAACCAACAAAAAAAGTAGTGAATTTATAGCTTTTATTGGTTTAGTTGCAGTTTGAGGAAATGTTTACAACATTTCACCGTGAAACAGCTGAACAGTCTGAAATAAACAATCCACAGCCACCGAACTCTCCCTCTCTCTCAGATTAATATTGTTTGAGAAATTAGTTTCAATAAAAATAGCTTACGTTTTTAAAAACCAGTGAAAATAAAAGTCCTCCCGTGAGCTCAATGTGCGAGTGTTTGTTTAAGGAGATGATCGGGAAATACGCCCGAGGCTAATGGCTGGGTGAGGACAGGGTTTGAAATAATTCTCAGGACAAAATAAAATGCCCTGACACTCTCACAGAAATAAAACAAAACGGAGCAATGCTTTTATTAACTTCAGAATAAAGTGTACTTCCGTTCCGAACCGTGTTTACGCTAAAGCTGTTGTTGTTGAATGTAGAGGCTGCGTATGAAAAGTAGGCCTTGTTTCTAAACACTGCCTAAATCTCCCGTGTTAACCGCACCGCGAATATCCCACTGTCGAGCAACGGCTTCTTCATTCTTCATTCCTCAGGTCTTTTTCCCCTTTCTTTAATTTCTGCAGCAGCGTGGAAAAATATACAGTGATAATATTTACCAAATATAGTATTATTATTATTATTATTATTATTATTATTATTATTGTTATTATGTTTTTGTGGTTGTTGTAATTAGCGTACCGTATTTTGACCACGTTTTTAGACTCGCGTTAATTGCATAAAAAATGTCAACACAGTTTGACGCTCCCGTGGTGTTTGTTCTGAGTTCCTCGCGCTGTAGCAGCCCCCGTGTTCGGGTCGGTGCCTCTGCTCCGTAGAGGATGCTGTGGCTGGTAAATTCTTCTTTTCCAGTTTGTCAGTGTTTTTGAGCCCGTTCGTATTTAGCGTCGTTTATAAAACAGAGGATGCGTCGAACATAATTCTGCTTGGCACTGGTTTATTATTGTTATTATTATTGTTATTAGTAATATTATTATTATCATTATTATTCCTCAGATCAGCTCTGAAGTATCGCTCCCTTCGTCCGCGTGATTGATCGATTGATTAATTAGTGGACCGACTACTGATGATGCTAATTCTTTAAATTCAGGTTTGAGGAGTGGAGGAAGACTGTCCAGAATCTTAGGCCTGGACGTCTGTTCGTGTTGATATCATTTGGAGCACGTTAAATGATTTTTTGTGGATTGTTTATTTTACTGAGTGATTAATAAATGAATAATTATGAAATTAAATTATTGTTTTAGTTTAAAATTTTAGGATTAGAATTAAATTCGAATCTAAAAACGCTGACGTTGTTTTTGAGAACAGTAAACGATTCAGATCAATCGACGTTAATCGAATTATTGCTCGATTAATTCATAATGCTACTTCTTTAAATTCAAACTTTAGATTCGTTTTTTTCCCTAACGTTACCTTCTTATATCGCCGTTGTTTTGGAGCACGTGACTGATCCTGACTGACTGTAATGTAATGTATATAATGTCCATTAATAATCAGTAATGTATATGATGATTATTGACTGTATGATGAATATAGACACGTTCCCAGCTGCAGTACTTTTGCACGAACCGAGAGGCGGCTCGGCACTGGCCCCAGCGCGAGCTGGACGCTGTGTATCCGCGGTGTGTGAACTGATCTTGACCCGCGGCGATGTGCTCTTTGTGATGCGCAGGGAACGAGGCGAGTCCGGAGAGCTTCCTCTTGCACAACGCACTGGCCAGAAAACCCAAGAGGATCCGCACGGCGTTCTCGCCCTCGCAGCTCCTGCGGCTCGAGCACGCCTTCGAGAAGAACCACTACGTGGTGGGAGCGGAGCGCAAGCAGCTCGCGCACAGTCTCAGCCTCACGGAAACTCAGGTAGGCTACAGCTCACCTGCGTCTCCACGCGCACCTCACACCGCACCTGCGTGCACGCGCATCGCTTTAACAGCTTGGTTCCCACCTTTTCAGAGAACTTTGGTCGCTTTCTTTTATTTTCTGCAATTTCCACTGCACTGTTTCTGCTCCTATTCGGGGGGAGTGTGTATGTAAATACGTCAATTTAAATAAGTAAATATGCACAATAAAAGTACACAAACAACACAGGCCTGTTCCTTTTGAGCATTTTTAAATGTAGCCAGTGCATTGAACCCTATTCAGTTTATTTATAAAAATTCATCCCATTTAAACATCAATGTAAATATGTAAATGAGGTCAGTGCTATACCAGTGTTTATGATTCTGTAAGTGTCACGTGGCTTCATGTAGAAATGGTTTAATATTCTTACGGTCGCCAACTGGGACCACGCTTTATTCTTAGATTTACGCCTGAGCCTAGTGTTAAAGTTCGTGTTATGATTTAGGTTTAAAACTTAGTCTCAGACGTGTATCCACGCGGATGCGCTCACGTTTCCACGTCACGTTTTTTTTTAATTTTTTTTGACAATGGGCTGTGTTTTTGAATTTTTGCCCTTTTCTTAAAAAAAACGCAATTTTTTTATTTTATTTAATTTTTATTTTTAAAAACGATTCGCTGTTGTTGTGACGCTAAGAATTCTGGGTCAAATTTGATGTGCGGGTTTAACGGACATCTAATGGGGGGGGGGGGGGGGGGGGGGTGTTAAAGGGAGTGTGTACAGCTCGGTTTGGATAAGACTGGGGATCGGGCATTGCTTATTGAGGGAACAAGGTCTGGCAATTAAGCAGTTAAACGGGAGAGAGAGAGAGAGAGAGAGAGAGAGAGAGAGAGAGAGAGAGAGAGAGAGAGAGAGAGAGAGAAAAGAGAGACGAGCTGGGAGCCCACTTCAATGCTTCAATTACACAAATGAAAGGACATTAAATGCCCCCCTCGCCCTCCTCTCACTCGGCCGACCGGTCTAATGTGAATGATAAAAGATAATGACTCGAGTTGCTGGAGGAGTCCGTGGACACACTGCTATTCTCTCGCGCTGATAGAAAAGTTAGTCCTCAGCTTGTAGCGTGTGTGTGTGTGTGTGTGTGTGTGTGAAAGATACTAATGGAGGGGCTTTATAACCTCCTCCTCAGGACCCCGAGCACTCATAACCATGGTGAATTCACATCGCCTCCAACCGGTGTCTGAACTGGGTTTCTGTAAACGAGGCCTGTTGAGGGCTTGTTTAGCGCTGGGGATGTGAACAGACTTCCAAAACGGACCCGAGGACCAGCGTACAGCTCTTGTTGTTGCTGGAGAAGACTTCGTTTACAAAATGGACAAAAATAAAAAATGATAATCACGTTTTATGCCGTGTTTGCGTTTCATAAAAAACGAGGAAAACCAAAGCGAAAGGGAACTATTTCCTCTGGCGGATAGATTGACTGTGAGATGCTATTTTTTTTGTATAAGGCTATTCAGCCCTCCGTCACTGATACCAGCTGAAGAGGCCAGCTCTCTCTCTCTCTCTCTCTCTCTCTCTCTCTCTCTCTCTCCTTTCTTTGTTTCATTCAGAGACCAAACCTACAGTAAATTACAGTGAATTACAGTGAATTACTGCAATCTCCGTGTTATGACTTGAATTATTTCGTTTATTTTCTATTTATTTTAATCCCCGTTTCTCTCCGTCTTTTTCCTCCGCAGGTAAAAGTTTGGTTTCAGAACCGAAGGACGAAGTTCAAGCGTCAAAAGCTGGAGGAGGAGGGCTCAGACTCTCAGCAGAAGAAGAAGGGCACTCACCACGTAAACAGATGGAGGCTAGCCACCAAGCAAGGGAGCCCTGAGGAAATAGACGTCACTTCGGACGATTAAGGACAACGTTAATATTAATAATTACGAAAAAAACTAAAAAAAAAACGAAAACAAACGCGAAAAAAAACGAACGCTTTTTTTTTTATTTTTAATTTTTTTTGGGGGAAAAAGAGGAGACTGTGTCTGAAACCCCGGGACTGGAGCTCGCTGCGGCTTGAAGGAGGACGCGACACGGATGAGGGGATGCTGTGTGCTGCGAGAGAAAGAGAGGGAGAGGGGGAGAAAGAAAGAGAGAGATAGAGAGAGAAGAGAGAGTGAGGGTAAAGCCAATGGTCACATTTCCATTCTTTTTGGAGATCGGCAGCTCGAGGGTGAGAAAATTGAAAGTTCCTGTTGGTGGCACTGCTGTCACTATGAGGGAACGGTCAATACTTTGTCCACGTTGCCAAAAACGAGATGATTGACAGGTATTACATGCTCACCATGCTCACCATACCACCCCCCCACCCCCCAACACCCATCTAAACCCACCACCACAACCCCCCCACCCCCCACCCCACCACCACCACCACATCACCACCACCAAAAAACCCAGCCATGGCTCCAATGCATAGGACATTTGCACTTATGAGAATTTTAGAATTTGACTTGATCTTTTGGCAAATCGTGAACGTTCAACGTGAACGCGCACGCGTCCTTTCCGAGATACCAAAACACACGACTGTTTTTGTACAAACTAAAAAAAAAACAACTAAAAAAACAGAAAAACAAACTTGAATTGCATGTTAGAGCAATGGGTTAATTTTCTTTTCTTTGGGGTACAGTTGATTTCATTTGCCCTCATCGCAAAGTATAACTTTGTTTTCGACCTGAGGAGATAAAAAAATATGTTGTGTGCTTCTTCCGTTTATTTTTTTCTACGACAGTGTGGAGTCTTTGAATTTATAATTATCGTGTTAAAGTGGTTGTGATAAAAAAAGCAAAGAAGCAAGACGAAGTAGCAGTGCTGCGTTATAGTGTTTTTAAAGTTAAAAAAAATAAGAGGAAAACATTTGAAAACTTTCCAAAAGTTTTGCCACCAAGTACTTCCGGTACACAAACAATATCGGTGACATTCCTTGAAATCTGAAGCTTTACCATTGCTCCCTGTTCTCAGTTCCCCTCAGTTCCAGAGTTGCCACGAAGGACAAAACAATGCAGGAATTGGCAGCAAATAAAAAAACAACAACAAAAACACAAGGAAACTTCAAGCACTGAGCGTGTATTCCATGTACAGAGATCCTAAAAGAACAAGCTAATGCTAATGTTCATTTCTCTTTTACCAGAATGTAAATAATTTTTTTTTTGTGTTTTGTGTTAAGTTTGCTACAATTTTAACACAAAAAAACATATACTTCCAAGAAGTATATAATTGTCAATATTTTGTCAATAAAGTTTTATCATGTTGCTGAGAATAAAAGAGGCGAGAAGACTCAGGATTTGTGGCGGGAGATTTTTACGGTTCATTTTTCCTAGCGGTTTTCATTTATTTATTTATTATTATTATTATTAATATTGTTTTATTTATTTTTTGTTGAGGTTCAGGAAACGCTTTGTACTGGTTTTCATTGCTGTGTGACAGGTGCGTTTCTCTCATTGATATAAAGCAAATCATTTTATTAACGCAGCAAAAATTTAAATCAAATTTTTGATTCGCCGCATATTTAAGGATCGCGGGTCGCGTTCATTCCAGCGCCCTTTTCCTTTAGTAGAGAATGTTGAAATGTAAAACACACACACACACACTCAACCACAAAGCATGCTGTAACCAGTTTAGAGCTTTTATTTTCAGGCCGAATTGCCTTGTTTTTTTTTCCTTGCCTCATTTGCCTCCTCAGCCCCTGATAGACGGCATTAATCAGTTTTATTTCCATTGACAGAGAAGCAGCAAAGCAGCAGTCTACTGTGTTCGACCTACAAAGAGTGCTGCGAGCTTTTTTGTGCAAGTGCAAATCAGTTTAGGCAATTATCATATGAGTAATATAAGGGGGGGGTGGAGAAAGGAGGGGGGGGGATGCATTGCCCAGTGGTCCACTTTAATCTGTTAATCCGTGGATCCAAAGGGGCCTGGTTGGACATAATTTAGTACAATCTGACTACCCCTCACAAGGCGATAAGGAGAGGGTTGCAATGTGCGGGGAAAAGAGGAGCTTTGTTTAAAAGTCGTGTACTCGGCGTTGCACAAAACCTACCCCCTGCACGCCGCCAGTTTCCACCGGTTTGTAAACAACGCAAATAGTGTTGGTTTTATTTGAGCGTGTTTTTATTGCATTTCATTGGCACCTCGGTGTTTTTCTAGATTTTTAAAAAAATAAGCCAATTCCCTCAGATATTTTTACTCCAACAGAAAACCGCAGTTCATTTGCGTACGTTATTTACGTTCTCAGCGCAGAAGAAAAAAACGCGTTTTCGTTACGTATAAATCAGATTTTTATTTTTTCTATATTTCTCACATATACATAATGAAGGATATATAGGAAAGGGTCTGTGGACTATAACGGCAATAAAAAAAATTCTTCAGAGAATACCATTAGCTTTGAAAACCCCCTAAAAGCTTTATTACACACCCAGCTTTGAAATAGAGGGATTAGAAGGCTGAAAGGGTCCCACAATAGTTAGAAGAAAAGGTTTCATGCTAATGAGGTTAATGCCCTTTGTATCTCCGGACTCCACAACTTCATTACTCCCTATCTGCAGCAACACGGAGCGGCTCAGAGCCCACAATCCACTCGAGCTGTTCCCCCAGCCCGCCTGAAGAAGCGGATTTGATAGCCGTCCTGTTCAAACTAGATAATTATATCTTTTCAAGTTGGAATTAAGATAAAGAAAAGTGCAGTGGAGGCGGTGAGCCTTGATCCGGCTGCAAACAAATTTGGCGCACTTTCTGCGTCAAAAGACAAGACTGAAACCACCCCCCACCTGCCCCCCCCCTCTTCCCCTCCATCATCATTACTGCAGACTCCCCTTTATTAATTTTACACCGCCAATTTAACAAATTTAAAAGCGTTTTCCGTTTTACACCGCGCTTCACACTCGACTCCGCGCCATTAGCTTCAGTCAAAACGTGTTTTGGTCAAACTTTTCCACAACTAAATTCTGTCTCTCTCTGTCTCTGATACAGCGCTAATCCTCTCCACAGACAGCGACTGAGAGCGCGAGGCGGGGTGACAATGTTCGCAGCCTGAAAAATCTCCCGTTTCCTCGCTGAGTTTGATCACGGACAGGGTGTTTTTTTAAGGCGTAACTCCGTATTTTCTTTGCTTTCAAGAACAGATTTTCTGAATTTTAAAAATATCGTAAATAACAATATTGCACCGTGACGTGTGGAAAAATAACGGCATCATTTATTCATTTTCTGATTCATATTTTCTGTAGAGGATAGAAAAGTACATTTAAATAAAAAAGTCACCAAACACCCTCCCCAGTAAACATTTAGCCGTTGATTCAACGTTGAAATAACGTAATGACTGCCGTCTAATCAACGTTCTCTTAAGGTTGAAAATGAAAGTTGAAAAGACGTCCAAACACAGACATTGAAAAGACGCCTATTAGACGTATGTTGGACGTCCATTGACGTTATTAATTGGTCCCGAAATAAATTACTTGTATAAAACGCGTTTTGGACGTCCACTGACGTTATCAACTGGTCACCACTTAACTAACTTATTAAGATGGATTTTGGACGTCCATTGACGTTTAAAATATGTCCTTGACGGACAGACTACTTTTAGACATATTTTGAACGTCCAGGGACGTTCCTTGTTTACTGGGGTACGTTTGGCAAAAAGCCAAATTTGCAAAATCGAACGCACCTCTAGAAAATAGCCACTCTTCGTTCGGACACTGATTATGAGTTTGACCTCATGGGCTATGAATTTGATCGGCTTTTCCCTCATGACCCGCTAAGCTCGCCCCAGACTGGGGGAAATCAGGGGGAAATCAGGGGGAAAATCAGGGACAACTTGCGCTGCTCCTGGAATAGAAACATACCATACTCTAACAAACACCCGCTCGGAAATAAAACGCCCAGTTGGGTTTTATTGACAAAGACCGTATTTTAGATTCACGAGGAACTTTTTAGTTAAATGCGTGTTCCCACTTTATCTGGGATCTGTTTAATTACAACTGAACAACCGGTGTTATAACAGTGTAACTACTGGTGATGGTGAAACAAGTGTGTGAGCGCTATATTAATGCGCGAATTCTGTAGCAATTTTATAACCGTGTCTTTAAAATATATGGACACACACACATATGGTTTTTATAGCTATAATTATTATAGCAGTTTAACCTATGTCTAATACATATTTATATCCACTTAACTACCTTATACAGACATTATGACGTGTCTACGTGTTTCTAATTAACGTGGTATTCATTGAAAATACACCACGGATTTTCCCTAGAACTGTGTCCAAAAAAATAAATAAAATAATAAAACAAATAAAAAAAAAATCCCAATCCTTATTTTCCAAGGGACCCGAGCTCAGTCGCTGTAGTGTCCAGTGAATTCTGGAGCGCGCAGAGGCCCGAGGAAGGAAGAGAGGTAGAGGTCGAGGAATAAACTGAGGTGTAAAAGCCCCTCCTTTTCTCCGAATGATGCTCAATAATTGCCCGTCATTTCAAACGGCCTCCTATCGAATAACCCCAGTGACCCAAAACCTCTAATCTGCAATTAGCAGCTTTAATTACATCCGCTGATCCCGCTAATATGAACGGCACTTTTCACGGGACACGGCGCGTGGGATAAAGCCGCGCTCGGACCCTCGCTACCTGCGAAACATTGCGCCACTACGGAGATCAAAATTAAGCTCGCGCGCCTGAAATGCTGGGTTTTGTTTGGAGTCAGAAATGGAAACGTCCCGGCACCTCACCTGAGGGGCTTTCTTCACCTGAAAGGCTGACACTCACTACCTTCACCTCGCGCTGGCCTCGACCCCTCTCTCGCCGCTCCAGGAACCGCTTACGATTTTCCCTAATTTTCTCTCAATTTTCTAAAATTTTATACAACGTTTTCACTGCAACTAAATTATTCAAATCTTCTGCAGTGCTTTCCTCATTGATCCAGGCCTGGGACGTCTTTGGTGCAGTCAGAATTACACCACTGCACACTTGTCCTGTTTCCGCGGGCGTATTTCAGAGTTGACTAACATTTTTTGTTCATTTTTTAAAGCGCAAATTTAGTAAAATATTGGCGCTGACGTCACGACAAAATTAGCCAACTTCTTTTCGAAAACATCGCCTGTACATTTATATGTCACGTATAAACACGTACTAATATTATAATTTGATATTAACATAATGAAACTGTTATAATTATAATATCATAATATGAACATATACTCGTTTAATTCGTAGCGAGCACGCGTTTGTTTGTTGGCGTACATTTATTTAGTTATTGTTTACACATGTATTAATATGTTCATGTGTTTCTTTGTTTGTTTGTTGTTCTTAAATATTTGACTGAAGGGGGTTTTAGCCTCGATCACGTTTCACGGAAATGCTGCGTTCACCGAAGAATTCAAGGGATGTCGGAATGTAATGAAGTTTAAAACACTGTTTAAAGGGCCACGGTCTCATTTCAAGCAGCGGCTCTTGAATCCTCTTGCAGTGCATTTGAATGTCCATCTTTAGTTGTATTTTTACTGTGTTATTGTTGACGTTGAACCTTTTATTAATAACCGTGAGGACTGACACACGTCTAGACTTCATCCAACGCCAAAGTGCCGTTTCTGATCACTGACGTCACCTGAAAATACACGCTTTTAATGGGAATAACAGTTAATTAAAATGATATATATTGATGTATAGCTGCAGCATTAGGGGAGTTTGCTGTTAAGGGAGCACGAGGTTCATAGCAATAACAAACACAGTACAATCCCAGGGGACCTTATTGGAAAGGATACTCTAAATAATACTTCTTCTACAGAAAGTGTTAAACAAGGGCGTGCTGTGTTTAGAAACCAACGACCCTCAATGCTTAAGAACTAGAGATTATTCTTTGCCGATGGTAAAAACGCTCCACATTTATAACTCCAAGCCTTTGGTGTTTTATTGTGATGGGGCAGTAGATGGGTGCAGTATTTTATAAAACACAAATCCGTAATTACAACACAATCCCAAACTCTCAGAAAAGCTGAGGCCAGAGAATCTGCAGCTCCTGCTTTAGACCTGTCCTCTCTCACATGCTGTACTCAGTATTAAGCTGCTGCTGTGCCATGCATAAGTTTCAAAGGGTCTTTTATCTCAAAATAGATCAGCTCCAATATTCAGCAGGCGCTGTGGTGGGCTGCTGAGAGTCCTGTGTACACACAGTCTCACTGTGAACTGAGAATGTTAACTGTATATATGTCATTGTTGGAGGTGATTATTTCGGAGGAAGGACACACAATCACGTTCCTGAACAAGCCTTGACTTTGATGTGGACTTTAAACCGTCTGTTTCACAACTCTGTGAACACTGTTATTAAGTTACAGTACATTACTGTAAACTCATATCCACTCAACACTTCTAAGTGCAGACAGTGAAACGTAGGACAAACAAAAAAGGAGAATATTAAGAGCACTATTTAAATGTGTAAAATGTTAAAGGAACACTTCCTGCTGGTGTTTATTTAAGGGGTGGAGTCAGTGAATCAGTAAGTGGTTGGTGTAGAGGGTGGAGCTGGAGCTACAGTATCTATAGAGTGTTGTAGATGAAGGTGTTTCTGATGGTGTTTATTAAAGGGGTGGAGTCAGTGAATCAGTAAGTGGTTGGTGTAGAGGGTGGAGCTGAAGCTACAGTATCTATAGAGTGTTGTAGATGAAGGTGTTTCTGATGGTGTTTATAAATGAGGCGGAGTCAGTAGATCACTAGGTTATTGTGGGTGGAGCTGCAGCTCAGGTCAGTGCCACTGGGATGTCTCTGGTTGAAGTCACTTACAGTGATTTTAATTGTATAGAATTACCATAAACGAGAGGCAGTTACAGTAAACGTTACAGGATTTGAACAGAGTGCAGTTGTAAAACACACTGGATATCGAAGCTTTACATTAAATCATAGACCTTTAAACATTAATAAATACCTTCACTCAAAACAAATCATGCATTTTATGTAGGTATCACATCCTTTGACTAATTCTGTTCATAAATAATTTATAAATGATTAATTTTGATCAATTACTTTCCAGCCACACTTTATACCTTAAATAGACCGTTTTTACTACAGTGTATTTAAGGCTGACATATGCAAATGAGCTAGATGTCCCCTTGTGTTTCCTTTTAAAACCAGTCCAGGCTGAAACACTCCTTATAACTTCAGTGGGAATCAACAGGCTGAGTATGCAGATGTATGCAAATGAGACGGTTTTTATGACATCACAAAAATAACCCAAGTGGCACATCTTAGTTCGACCCACATGGGGTAAAGGTGGTTCCAGATGAGCAGGGCCTCTGCGTGGGTCGGTTCAGGGGCTATTAGTGGGACCCAGGCGGGCTGTATATGGGATTAATGTGTCGTTTTCTTTCAGAGAGGTGTTGGGTTTTCAGGTGGGCTGCCCATAACGGCCCTTTTTGACCCGCCCTGGTACCATCACTGACCCGGGCGGGCGTCCTTATGTGGGGACAACATATAACCCCTGGACAATCTGGAGAGTATGTGGTGGGGAGTGAACACTGAAAGTGTTTTCAGACTCAAACATGTTCCTTATAGAACTATGAGGTTAGTGCCATTTTAAAAGATCTCAGGGAACAATGGTGTATTTACAGGATCACAAAAATAGTCCATGTTTAAACTGGATATGAACTTTTCCTAACACTTGTGCACTCTGTTGAATGAGGTTTTGTTGAGTTTGTGGGTGTAAATAACACTGTTTACTTACACATAAAACACACTTGTGCAAAAGTTATGGCCCGTTCTGTATTTGCCCCAATATGTTAAATCCAGGGCCCCCATCTCAGCTCACTGTTCTCCCAGTGTCAGTGTGGGTTTCCCCCAGGGGTTCACGTTCCACACACAGTCCAAACATTTGTTGGTGGGTGAATTGGCTGTAAACAGGTGTGAGTGTGTGAGTGACTGGGTGAGTGATTGGGTGAGTGTGTGAGTGACTGGGTGAGTGTGTGAGTGACTGGGTGAAAGTGTGAGTGACTGGGTGAGTGTATGAGTGACTGGGTGAGTGTATGAGTGACTGGGTGAGTGTGTGAGTGACTGGGTGAGTGTGTGAGTGACTGGGTGAGTGATTGGGTGAGTGTGTGAGTGACTGGGTGAGTGTGTGAAATCATCCTCAGGTATGAGTGTATGAGTGACTGGGTGAGTGTGTGAGTGACTGGGTGAGTGTGTGAGTGACTGGGTGAGAGTGTGAGTGACTGGGTGAGTGTATGAGTGACTGGGTGAGTGTATGAGTGACTGGCTGAGTGTGTGAGTGACTGGGTGAGTATGTGAGTGACTAGGTGAACTTGTATGTAACTGGGTGAGTGTGTGTGTAACTGGGGGAGCGTGTGAGTGACTGGGTGAGTGTAAGAGTGACTGGGTGAGTGTGTAAGTGACTGGGTGAGCGTGTGAGTGACTGGGTGAGTGTGTGAGTGACTGGGTGAGTGTGTGAGTGGCTGGGTGAGTGTGTGAGTGACTGGGTGAGCGTGTGAGTGACTGGGTGAGTGTGTGAGTGACTGGGTGAGTGTGTGAGTGACTGGGTGAGTGTGTGAGTGGCTGGGTGAGTGTGTGAGTGACTGGGTGAGTATGTGAGTGACTAGGTGAACTTGTATGTAACTGGGTGAGTGTGTGTGTAACTGGGGGAGCGTGTGAGTGACTGGGTGAGTGTAAGAGTGACTGGGTGAGTGTGTAAGTGACTGGGTGAGCGTGTGAGTGACTGGGTGAGTGTGTGAGTGACTGGGTGAGTGTGTGAGTGGCTGGGTGAGTGTGTGAGTGACTGGGTGAGTGTGTGAGTGACTGGGTGAGTGTGTGAGTGGCTGGGTGAGTGTGTGAGTGACTGGGTGAGCGTGTGAGTGACTGGGTGAGTGTGTGAGTGACTGGGTGAGTGTGTGAGTGACTGGGTGAGTGTGTGAGTGACTGGGTGAGTGTGTGAGTAACTGGCTGAGTGTGTGAGTGACTGTGTGAGTGGTTGGGTGAGTGTGTGAGTGGCTAGATGAGTGTGTGAGTGACTGGGTGAGTGTAAGAGTGACTGGGTGAGTGTGTGAGTGGTTGGGTGAGTGTGTGAGTGACTGGGTGAGTGTGTGTGATGCCCTGTGAGTGACTGGTGCCCCGTCCAGGTTGTGCTCCTGTGTTGCGCCCAGTGAATTCTGGGTGGGCTGTGGACTCACTGTGACCCTGAACATGATGAAGCAGTTACTGAAGATGAATGATTGAATGAATGTCAAACCAACTAAATAAACAGAAACTAACTACTAAAAATAGTAGAAATTGCCATATTATTCTCCCCGATCTGGGCGTATTAATTTTTTCCCCTTTGAAAACCAACAAAACATATCATTTGACCAAAGCTTTCCAAACCCTGCTCTCTGTCTACACCAGGCACATGTCAGAAGGCACTCGGGCCATTCTGGCACTAAACGTCAGTCCAATAACACAGAGACAAATTGCTGATTGTATAATTCACCCTTATGTTATGTTTCGAGGGAAATTCTAAACCTTTCTCTCAAACGTTTAGACAGAGGGAGGGGGCAGTTTGGCTAGAAGTGTGTGTGTGTGATCAGAGCGGAGTGTTATTTCAATATATTTCAGGGTATGTGTCTCAGATATTCCGATACCAGCTGGGCCTTTCCCAAACCCCCTTCATGCAGCACTAGTGTACATTTTCCAACAAGTTTAAGGACAGTGTCTCAGGCCGTGTGCTTAGAAAAGACTGAGGCACTTGGGAATGTCCAGTTCTGTTGTTATTATAAAGATGGGTTCATCCTAGACTCTAAATAAGGGTGAATACATGCTAATTTGTATTTAAAAGTATAAATCTGCTGCGCTATTACTGCTATGGGGTGGGGCTAATGTCGGGTGACCACACATCCTCTTTTCACCGGATATGTCCTCTTTTTGGGGCCTAGAAAAAGGTTTCAGATGGGATTTCCAAATCCACAACAATGTCTGGGAGTTTGCTGTCTGTGGTTTCGCCCCGTCCCGATTCTTGCCTTAAGCCCTAAACCCTTCTTTGAAGTGTGCACTTTGATGACGTTGTTGGAGGGTAAGCAAAAGCAGCGCTAGAGTTTCAAGTGTTAAAGGGCTCTGAGAGTTGAGAATTGGGAAACACTTTGTTTTATACATCGCTACGACATTTACTGTGGGTTTCAGCTGAGCTCCGCTCAACGTTAGTGTTTTACTGGAGCCTTGAATGGAAATGTGTTGAAAGCTGTTCAGGTAATTTATCATAGTTCCTTGCTCATGTGCAGACGCATTTCTGTGACCCATGAGACTCTCACCGTCTGCTCTATATTTTACAAAACAGAGTCATTTTGTCCGTCCCTATAATGACACAAATACAAGGACACATCTGTCTGTTACTGGCTTTCTGAGGAGCTTTGTGTTTAACATTAAACTGACACAGAAACCTCCAGAGGAATCTCCAGAGCCTGGTTTCCAGTGAGGAACTGTTCCTTTGTCAAGTCTATTTTATTTCTGTTTGATAAAATATGGTGCCTTTATTATTAACATTAAAGACATCACTGTTAATAAGTACTCTCATCAGTTCCTGTCTTTATCAGGGGTTTTCTGATTTTTAAGTTTGGTATGATCAAAAATAACAGGCTTTTTCGTGATCATAAACAGGCAGGAAGTGACCAGCTACACAGTTTTTTAGCTAAACTACACCTCCTAATTTAATTCTGGTTTATCTTTAAAGTGTATCAGTCTAAAGTCTTTAAAATGAGGGTAAAAAAAGAATTATATTCTAATTCAAAAATTTACTGCATTTGAACTGCATTTAATCTCCACTAAATTCTTGGCAGAAACCTAACACCTATTTTGACTTTGTCAGTTCAGTGCAGACCTCAGAAAGACTGGGCTGATTTGTTAATGATCACAATTGTTCAGTTGTTAATTACAAAGCTTAAACAGAGCCTTGTCTGTACATTTTTTAAAAACAGTTTAATAGTTTTGGACATGTGCAGCTTGCCTTAACGCTCACGGTTCCATTTAAAACCCAACACCTGCAGTTAAATATATTTAAAGCGAATGTCTTCACTGAGTGTAACATCTAAACCATCAACATTAACAATGAATTAAACACAAGACACAAGATATCACAGGTGATTAAACTTTAACATTCGTTGGAAGGACAGAGGGAAACAGACTTCATTTTCTTGGGAATAGCTTTATGTCACCTTTGCTTTTTTGTTTACTTTGACTGCTGGGACCTGTGTGATTTAGAGTGGTGCTCACGTCCAGTTCCGTGTGCTATTACTACAGTATATGGTGTAAGGACCAAAACAAAACATCTAATTCATCATTAAAATGACGTGAAGGTTGTCATTTGGCCATTTTTGACAGTGATGATGTCATATGTTATGAACTGGGTCCTTCGTAAAACAAAATGATTCAAAACGTTCCTGTTGTGTAAGTTTTTTAGCTAAAGCTAGAAATGCTGAGGGATATATTTGGGTTTTATGCAAAATTCAGTCAGTGGCCAAGAGTGAAAGCAACAATTTGCCAAAACAACAACAGCAGCCAATGAGTAGGTCTGTCTTTAATGAGGCTTGAATTCCTTCACCTGGTTTATACAGCAGTGTTTAATAGTGTTGGAAGTGTACTGAGGATAACATCCTCTCAGGGTCTGTTTAAAAACCAAGCGGTGGAGGGTGGTAACTCACGCAGCTCTCCACCACATCACCACATCATTATAATGAGCAGAAATTACATACGAATTGGACACAAAAACATAAAACATTTTTGTTATTGTTAAAAACGCATCCACGGTGGACATTCTTATCCCTAATGTTCTCCATATGGCGGAGGTTTACACCTGATAAAATACCTCAGGGGCCTAGCCCTTTGGAAAACCCTCAATTCGTTCCTTAAATAAAATAAGCAGTGGCTTCACTAAATATATCACACGTGTATCCGTACTGATTCCCCTTGTCTTCTTGCCCCCATTTGCCTGGTGTGTGAGAGTGTGTGTGTGTGTGTGTGTGTGTGTGTGTGTGTGTATGTGTGTTCCTCAGTCCTGAGTGCAAGGCTCTAACACTGCTTCATTGAAGGGCTGCAATGTCACAGTTTCTTCAGCCGGCTTCCAAACTACGTCCACATTCCTGGCAATCCACTGAGGTCATTTCCACCGTTATAAAGTGAAACCATGTGGAGCCTGTAGGTTCTGTGTAGCTTTTACACTTTGGTAAATAGAATTAGCCGATTACATGTGTTCTCAATAGGCAATATTTTCCTGCAGGCCAATGGGCGGCTAATAACACGAGGCTCCTGGAAAGAAGCTACACGGTAAACACAGAGCCTGCTGTACCAGTCTCTGACGAGCTCTTTTAGGAACCGCCAGAGAACACCAGCCAAGGATCTCATTTACTTAAGACACAGAAAGGCACATGTGCATCAGCGCATCATCTTAACCTTTCTCAGGACTTTGTATCCGCTGCCCATTTCAAAAACCAAACACACAGATACTGCAGTGAATTCAGCGGCTTTAAACGGAACCTACTCTGAAAAAAAATCACTTCAGTGCATGTGCTCATTAATGAGTGTTTCTGGAGCCCACCAAAGCACACGCTGTGAAACAAGACCACCCAGTCAGTTTTCTGTAGGGTTGGAAGTCAGAAAACAAGCCGTTCTGAGTTTGTGCTGCTTTTTACATCGACTGCTGACACTTCAGAATGGCCCGCCCCCTCGTCTGAGACTGTCCAATCCCAGCGCTGGACCCGTGTTTATGTGTGAGCGAGAAGACGAGGCAAAACAAACGCAACCAATGCGGAGAAATAAGAGTAAAAACGGACAAAAGGAGAACAGCGAATAAAGAGAATGTGCTCCTCGCTCCTCACTGCTGGGCGCTCGGGGTGGGGGTGAACAGCGAGCGGCTCATTATCATTTAAAGGAACAGGTGCTGTTCTGAACAGGGCTGTTTACACAGGGGGAGAACACTGCTGAGGGATTTGATCCTTGCCTTATTTTAATCAAAGCATGTCCTATGCATTTTATTAAAGCCCAGAAGTGCTCACTTGTGGAGAAGAGATGGACTATGTCTACTTTAAGGTGCACACACTGTAGGCACAGTTTGTATAACTGCCACAGAAAAGCATTAAATGAAAAGGGACACACTCAAGCAGCTGCACACAAACCTAAGGTGATCAGGCCCAGTGTCGAGTATTAGCCAGGACTGTAAGACCCCAGCACTGGGCTGTGGTGCAGTGGAACTGTGTTCTCCGGAGTGGATCCAGTACCTTTGGGATGAGCCGAAGAGGTGTTCGCGATTGAAACACAGCCACTGTGTTCATCACAGCTTCTTTATTTGAGCTGCAAATGTTCCACTTCTGTGTTCTCAGTGCAGGCTCCTTGAAAGCTCCACCTCCTTTCAGACCCATAGTACAGAGTACCGAGGACAGGAACGGCTGTGGATGTGGTCAGACCTGAAGTGATTTCTCCTCTCTCTCAGAGACAAAAGCTTTAAGTGCTGTTCATTGGAGGAGGAATGTGATATCTCCTGGAAAGTGATTAACATGAGCTTAATGACTGGTTTGAGCAGTAATTAAATGCAAAAGAGTTCTCTATATAGGTCTCTAATTTCTGCACAGTACTGTATGTAAAAGGCGAATTTTTATTGCAGCAATAATTTCATTAGCTGAGGTGAAAGGACTCTAATCCTTTCTAGATGTTTATGTAAGTTGGCGTCAGTTGTTATGAACGGCCTGTGTAGGTGTCATGCTCGGTTTATGAACAGTGCCCTGCAGTCATGTATTCACACATGCACAGGCACAAACACCCTGTGTGCAGACACATCATTTGTTTATTTGCAGCCTACGTTTATTTAACCTTTAAGGTACAGCCGGAGATCTATTCTTGTACAAGGTGCCAACAGGTCAGTGCAAGGTAAGAAGAAAGCGAGGAAGATAATTTAATAACAGACGATGACTGCGGTCAGGTAGAAGTGTATGTGTGTTATTGCACTACAGAGAAAGAGCACATAAACACACTTTGTCACTCACAGGAGACTCAGGCTTTGAAGAGTGTACTTTCTTCGAGTGTCTCAGAGAGGGTAGCTGAGCCTTGTCCACCTGCCCCACGAGGAGCACCTGCCTCTGAGACATGCTATATCCTCATTTGATCGACTGGTTAAGCAAGATAATCTGGTGCTTCAACACACTTTGAGGAGAAAGCTAAGCTGTTAAACCAATGGCTGCTAGTTAATTCTTTTTAAGTCTGTTTTCCTTTCAATAATATTCAAGCATTCATTCATTGTCTGTAACACTTATCCAATTCAGGGTTGCGGTGGGTCCAGAGCCTACCCGGAATCACTGGGTAAAAAGCAGGAACACACCCTGGAGGGGGCGCCAGTCCTTCACAGGGCAACACACACACACATTCATAGCTACGGACACTTTTGAGTCGCCAACCCACCTACCAACGTGTGTTTTGGACTGTGGGAGGAAACCCACGCAGACACAGGGAGAACACACCACACTCCTCTCAGACAGTCACCCGGAGGAAACCCATCCAGACACAGGGAGAACACACCATACTCCTCACAGACAGTCACCCGGAGGAAACCCACGCAGACACAGGGAGAACAAACCACACTCCTCGCAGACAGCCACCCGGAGGAAACCCACACAGACACAGGGAGAACACACCACACTCCTCTCAGACAGTCACCCGGAGGAAACCCACACAGACACAGGGAGAACACACCACACTCCTCTCAGACAGTCACCTGGAGGAAACCCACACAGACACAGGGAGAACACACCACACTCCTCTCAGACAGTCACCCGGAGGAAACCCACACAGACACAGGGAGAACACACCACACTCCTCACAGACAGTCACCCGGAGGAAACCCACACAGACACAGGGAGAACACACCACACTCCTCACAGACAGTCACCCGGAGGAAACCCACACAGACACAGGGAGAACAGACCACACTCCTCGCAGACAATCACCCGGAGCAGGACTCAAACCCACAACTTCCAGGTCCCTGGAGCTGTGACTGCGACACCTACCTGCTGCACCGCCGTGCCACCCACTTTTAATAATAAATTTCACAAAATTATTAGTGATTATTTTGGTTGATATGTTGTGAAGATTTGACACACTGTGCAAATGCAAACAGATCTCCAGACGTTAGGACATATTTAAGTAAACATTTCAGCCCAGATATTCATCATTCTTCAAAACTCAGTTATTGTACGTCCATCCATCCATTATCTGTAACCGCTTATTCTGTTTCTAATCTTTTGGAGCTTACAGTTGGGTCTGTTTGTTAAATGTAGGGTTTAGGTTTTAAGCCTGATCTGTCATGCTGGGTTGCCAGAAATTCACATGAAAATCTGCATGAACATTTTACGAGTAGGACTCCTTGTGAAAAACAGAATGGTTACTTAAATTCTACTGATTTACTTGAGTTATTTTGGGAGCACTAATTTGTAATAAATCACTACTAATATGTAAATTAGATTATTAAGTTATACGTAATAGCACTAATAATAAACAATACATACTGAGTCTAATAGTCATGGTATTTTTGCCATTATCTGATTAGGTCATTTTTTATGTTTGTTTGTGTGATTTTTATTTTATATTTCATTCATTCATCATTCATTGTCTGTAGCCCTTCATTATTATGATATGACTTTGCGGTGGTTTGATAAACACACAGTGTGTGTAGAAAAAGTAAAGCACTGAGTAAAAACGGAGAAATAAGAACAGAGAAGAAAGAGAACAAAGCAAAAACAGCTAAAAGGTGTGAACTTTTGAATGAATGAATTCATTCATTATCTGTAAGCGCTTATCCAGTTCAGGGTCATGGTGGGTCCGGAGCCTAACCAGAATCACTGGGAGCAAGGTGGGAACACACCCTGGAGGGGGCGCCAGTCCTTCACAGGCTGACACACACTCACTCACACATTCGCTCACACACTCACACACACACCTACAGACACTTCCACCTACCAACGTATGTTTTTGGACAGGGGGAAGAAACCCATGCGGACACCGGGAAAACACACCAAACTCCTGACAGACCCTGGAGCTGTGTGACAGTGACACTACCTGCTGCAACACTGTGCCGCACAATTTTCATTTCATTATTTTTAATTTACACATACTTTTACTGTGGTTTATATGTTAATTAGATGCCTCAAAGATATTATAATTCAATTATATTAAAAGAGTTTTGAAAATAACATATTGACTATATTCAGTTCACTTTAAATGTAGCACTATCATTTAAACAACATTATATTAGTGATTTCGAGTAAATTACTGGTTCCAAATTAATACATACATTTTTCAGTACAGTTAAAGTACTTATCCCCCATATATACTTTATTCTGATGGTGAATAATGAACTCTTTTACCAGTTTGCAACACTGTCGTTCATGTGAGTGGCTTTAAAGCCATTAATGATTAGGTAATGATTATTAATTAGTTCTGAAGCAGTTTCATAACAACTATCTTGTTCTATTTCCATTCCTCAGCCTGGAACCAGACAAAATTGAGGTCTTTTCAGCCTATTCTACGACTCCCCCTCCCCCCATCCCCCACACAGCTTCAACTTTGTGAACTTGGCTTTTTAATAGCACATGCAGCTTCACAGGAAAGCCCTCTCCTTCCTCCTCTGAGCACTGTGAGAAGAACGCAACCCGTCTGACATCTGTCCTCTAACAGGCTCGCCAAGGTACAGCCAATCGTTAAGAGAGTGGCAGCTAGCATCGGCCAATTAGGTTTAAAAGGCTGTTGCGGCCTATCAGCGCCCTGTGAATCATCGTTAGCCAATGAAAGTGTGAGAACACAGTGAGAACCAATTACAGAGTGGGAAGCGCTGTTGGCGAGAGCTCTGGAGGAAAGCAGTTCAGAGAGAAGAAGTGTTGCACTGTGTTTAACAAGGTGAGGAAAAAGAGATGTAGATGGGAGGATGGTAGCGGGTATAGGTTCCTAAACGGCGCTTGGCTTGGATTATGGTTCAGAGCAAACTGTTTGGGTTATTGTTACATGGAGGGTCTTTAAACGCTGGAATTCAGGGTCTCAGGTGTAAACCTTTACATCCAGATCCTTGTGCATCTGATTTACCTCGTGTGTCAATGTATGTGAGTGAGTGAGTGAGTGAGTGAGTATGTGTGAGGGTTAATATGTGAGTGAGAGAGTGAGTATGAATGAGGGTGAGTGTATGTATATGTGAGTGTATTAATGAGTGTGTGAGTTTGTATGAGGGTTGATATGTGAGTGAGTGAGTGAATGAGTGAGTGAGTAAGTAGGTCATCAGGTATGTGAGTGACAGAGTGAGGTATGTGTGAGTGAGTGAATGAATATGTAAGTGAGTATGCGAGGGAATGAGTGAATGAGTATATACGAGGGTGAGTGAGTGAGCACATATTTGAATATGTGTGTGAGTGAGTGAGTGAGTGAGTATGTGTGAGTGTTAATATGTGAGTGACTGAAAGAGTATGTGTAATTGTATGAGTGACAGAGTGAATATGTGTGAGTGAGTAATTTTATGTGAGTGACAGAGTGAGTTTGTATGAAGGTATGAATAAGTGAGTGAATGAATATGTGTGAGTATGTGAGTGACTGTATGAATGAGTGAATAAATGGGTGAATGAGTGAGTGAGTGAGTAGGTCAGCAGGTATGTGAGTGACAGTGTGAGTATGTGTGAGTAGGTAATTGTATGTGAGTGACAGAGTGAGTTTGTATGAAGGTATGTATAAGTGAGTAAATGAATATGTGAGTGACTGTATGAATGAGTGAATAAATGGGTGAGTGAGTGAGTGAGTAGGTCAGCAGGTATGTGAGTGACAAAGTGAGTGAGTTTATATGAGGGTGAGTGAGTATGTATGAAGATTAATATGAGTGAGTGAGTGAGTAGGTCAGCAGGAATGTGAGTGACAGAGTGAGTGAGTATGTATGAAGATTAATATGAGTGAATGAGTGAGTGAGTGAGTAGGTCAGCAGGTATGTGAGTGACCGAGTGAGTGAGTTTATATGAGGGTGAGTGAGTATGTATGAAGATTAATATGAGTGAGTGAGTGAGTGAGTGAGTAGGTCAGCAGGTATGTGAGTGACAGAGTGAGTATGTGTGAGTGAGTAATTGCATGCGAGTGACAGGATGAGTTTGTATGAAGGTATGTATAAGTGAATGACTATGTGAGTGACTGTATGAATGAGTGAATAAATGGGTGAGCGAGTGAGTGAGTTACAAGCCAGTTGCATGTTTCTTGGCGTCTAAACAGGTTGCCAGTAATTTCAAAAAGCCGCTGCGTCCCTTAAAACTTTGTGAGGTGTAAACACAACCCTCCAGGCCAGAGAATTCCAGAGCGAGTGAACAGAGCAGGTTGGATCCACCTAATATTTCAACAGAGGCAGTTGTTTTATGTCCTAAAGGCTGTTGTGGCCTGATCGTTAGTCAACGAAAGCCACAGAACACAGTGAGAACCAATTACAGAGTGGGAAGCGCTGTTGGCGAGAGCTCTGGAGGAAAGCAGTTCAGAGAGAAGAAGTGTTGCACTGTGTTTAACAAGGTGAGGAAAAAGAGATGTAGATGGGAGGATGGTAGCGGGTATAGGTTCCTAAATGGCACTTGGCTTGGATTATGGTTCAGAGAAAACTGTTTGGGTTATTGTTACATGGAGGGTCTTTAAACGCTGGAATTCAGGGTCTCAGGTGTAAACCTTCACATCCAGAACCATCCATCCAAAGGAACTCCGGAAGGACTCCTTAACAAGGACAGAGAGGAAGTGTTGCATTGTGTTTAACAAGGTGAGGAAAGAGAGGTGTAGACGGGAGGATGGTGCTATGTGTCAGATCTTAAATGGCACTTGGCTTGGTTTATGGCTCAAAGAAAAATGTATGTGATGTTATTCAGAGGAGTTTTCATTGCGTTAGTACAGTTATGAATGTGACGGCTGGTCGTTTAGTTGGACATTACTGCTGTCCAAAAACAAACACCAGCAACAACAGCAGCTTGTATACTATTTAAACCATGTTTATTTTTCCGTAGCATCTGAACACAGGAGGTGCATCCTGATATTCCCAAAAGAACAGAAATGTTTAAAAATGTTGTGCAATAATGTCTCGCTACATAATGTTTTAAAAGGAATGAGGAATCAGAGAACAAGTGTGTGTGTGAGTGTGTGAGGTCCAGATATATATCACATTGTGGGTGAGCGTTTAAGACGTGTAACAGTAATTATATTATCGAACAATCATACAATTTATGGACATTTCCTCAGGGTTTTTGCTTACATCAATATTGCCCTCTGTGTTTATGTGTGTGACTGTTTACATGAGAATGAATGTCACCAATATATTTTTTTCAGTCGCGCTGTTCTGTGGGCTGTCGATTGGTTTGAAAACAGGGGAATTATTTTATATATTTGTAAAAAATTTATTTAAGATAAATATTTTTTTACATTCTCATAGCAATGCCTCATACGCAATTATTCATTCATTATCTGTAACCCTTATCCAGTTCAGGGTCGCGGTGGGCCCAGAGCCTACCTGGAATCATTGGGCGCAAGGCGGGAATACACCCTGGAGGGGGCGCCAGTCCTTCACAGGGCAACACACACACACTCACACCTACGGACACTTTTGAGTTGCCAATGCACCTACCAACGTGTGATTTTGGACTGTGGGAGGAAACCGGAGCACCCGGAGGAAACCCACGCAGACACAGGGAGAACACACCACACTCCTCACAGACAGTCACCCGGAGGAAACCCACGCAGACACAGGGAGGACACACCACACTCCTCACAGACAGTCACCTGGAGGAAACCCACGCAGACACAGGGAGAACACACCACACTCCTCACAGACAGTCACCCGGAGGAAACCCACGCAGACACAGGGAGAACACACCACACTCCTCACAGACAGTCACCCGGAGAAAACCCACGCAGACACAGAGAGAACACACCATACTCCTCACAGACAGTCACCCGAGGTGGGAAACGAACCCACAACCTCCAGGTCCCTGGAGCTGTGTGACTGCGACACTTCCTGCTGCACCACCATGCCACCCCATACACACATATTATTATTACATTATTGACATAAAATGGTCTTAAAATGACAATATATCATTAATCACGATTATTTCTGGGACTACATATATATCGGCCACTAAAATGGCAGACCTAGCTGTGGGGACTAAAATCAGGGACCTGTTTTCCTTATGGAGACAAATACTCATCACAAAAAGATGAATCGTTTGGGCTGGGATTAATGTTAGTGTCAGGGTTGGGGTAAGTTTTGGGATGATGGTTTCTCTGAGAAATGATAGAAGTATAAACAATGTCCCCTAAAATATGGAGAAAAGACTCTCTCTCTCTGTGTGTGTGTGTGTGTGTGTGTGTGAAGCTCCTCTTTTCTCTTGTCCAGTTGCTTGCTGTCCTTTTAGGGGACTCCAGAGGCTAGTTAGAAGGGTGTCTGGTTCTCACCATGAATCTAATTAGATCCCTGACTGAGGTCTTAACATTTCCTTGAAGGGAAAAAGAGAGAGGGAGGGGGAGAGAGAGAGAGAGAGAGAGAGAGAGAGAGAGAGAGAGAGAAGCTCTTCAAAAGGGTGGAAAAGGTGCTAAAACACCATCTCTTTTCTCGTGCCTCACCCCTCCCACTTCCCTCAGCCCCCTCTGAAGAAAAACAAAGACCAGCGAGCTAATGAAGTTGGTAATTAAGGAGCTTCTGTCAGGCACAATAGGTAATTAGACATCGGCTTCCCCTGGGTGCTAGCGGTCCAGTCTCATCAGCGCTCGGGCCAGCAGGCTGACCACAGAGCCTAGCCTCCCAAAACCCTTCGAAAAAGGGGGAGGAACGCTAATTTTCACCTCCTTCTGACCCGGACCTCCTCTATCTCCTCTGGCTCAGAGTCCACTGCTCCCTCCCGTCGCTCAGACTTAGCAGCTGGTGTGTTTTGTTAGGGAATGGGCAATGCTGGGGCTTAATGAGAGAAACAGTGTGGCCATTGCTTCATTTTTCTGGGGAGGAAGCTAGTAGTAATATGCTAGTAGTGTATTAGCATATAGAAGATTAATCTGTTACTGTAAGTCATTGTGTGTTGAACTCAAGTGGACTTTTCATGATGAGTTTAAACACTCCTCTAAAACAAAGGTCATCCACAGAAATGATGTTCCCCCTTTGCTGCAGTAACAGCTTCTTGTCTTTCGGGAAGACATTACACACGATGTTGGGACATTGCTGTAAGGATTTAATGGCATTAAGCCACATAAACCTTAGTGTTGGATGATTAGTTCCAAACAGCTCTTCAGCTCATCCCAGAGTTTTGCTCCATCGCTCCAGAGAACAGTTTAATTGCTCCACAGACTGACTCACCTACATACATACATACATACTCAATCACTCACTCACAGTCAGAAACTACACCACAAGGGGTGCTATTTCTCACAGGTCAAAAGTTAGAGAATCACGCTTGGAACCAGAAGGTCGCCAGCAAGAATATTTGGGCGAGGGAGAGTGAAGGAACAGTGCTGTCTCCTCCATCAACATACACAGCTGAGGTGTCCTTGAGCATGGCACCTAACCCTTAACTGCTCATGGTGTGTGTGTGTGTGTGTGTGTGTGTTCACTAACAAGTATGGGTTAAATGCAGAAGCAATAAATGCAGTTATATTGTGCAGTGAGAAAATCATGTTCAAGTCTTTCTTTTTTATGTCTACATTCTCACATTTAGGAGCTCATCCACAAGAGGGTGCTATTCGGTGTTTGGCATCAAATACACTATTGGCACTTTTCCACTGCATAGTACCTACTCTGCTTGGCATGGTTCTACATGTTTTTCAGTTCCTGGTCTCTTTTCCACTACTATAGCTCCCCCACAAAATGTAAATGTTGGGAACAATGAGCTTTGGAAACCACAACAACGGCGTTAACAACGTTAAGCGCTGTTTACTCATGGTGTGTTGTTGTTGTTGTTGTTTGGGACTGAACACAGCTCCGTCATCAGTTCAGACAGATCAGTAGAGTGTGTTCCTTCCTTGTTGCAGCGTCCAGCTCTCGCTGGATTCTTTCGTCGGCCACCGATCCAAGGAACGTTTGAACCTCTTCAAAAGACCACGGCGTCATTTTACGAGCTGCCGTCGTGAGTCGGATAAAAACAAACGTGATCTCTGCTGCAGCTGGAGATTTTACAGATGGAGAGTTGGTGCTGGTCGTCTGCGTTGCGTGGCGTAGAGTGACGACTCTCTCTGGACGATCAGCGCTCTGCAAGGTTTACACGCCACGGTTTAGTCCCTACTCGACTCGCTCTGAACCACGAGAGAACAGCCACTAAACAAGAACCCGCTTCCAGAACCAGGACCTGATTCACCCGGTGGAGGAGCGAAAAAAGCAGAGTAGAGCTGAGGTGAGTAGGTATCGTGCAGGGGAAAGGTACCATATGATTTGTGTTTTTATTAAGATTATAAGAGCTTAAAGTAGCTGCAATCACTGAATCCTATGGGTGTCTGAATACGTTTTGTTGTATAGTCTTTGACTCACTGAAAAAGGACTAAAACACTGCAGAATAAAGCTGTGTGTGTGTGTGTGTGTGTGTGTAACTCAGTAAAGTGGGCACCTGCTTTACAGCAGAGCCGCCTCACTCAGCATTCTGAGGAAAGACGGCGCCGCTCTAATTATCACGTTTACTTTAGATTGCTTGACTGTGGTGGAGATAGAGAAAGTTCACTTGGCCTCAATTAAGCATATTTATCTCCGATTATCCGACGGTGAGATTTCTGTTCGGGCAAAGAGATTATTCTAAAGAGGCGGCGATACGCGGCAGGAATAAAATGTTCTGACGATGTGACATCTTTCAGGCAGAGAGGGAAGAAAACGGAAAAAAAGGGAAATAAAAGAAATGGAAATTGAATCAAAATGAGACACCAGAGTTTTTCCCACTGCTTCCCGTGGACCTCCGTACCTGTGTAAACACAATGAACCGCCCAACATTTCTCCTGCCTTCATCCGAAGAGGTGTTTATTGCCTACTACCACTTAAACAACATAAACATGTTTAAAATCTGTAAACAAAGAAGTCACTGAGAACAGTGGGTAATGATGCACAGGTCAGTATTACACCTCCTCTATAGAGCTCAGCACTAATTAGACATTCGTAATATTCATTAACACGTTACGTTCTTAACAACAGCTATGAACAACATGATCCTCAAATACTAGTGTGTATACAATAAAGAGGAACAGTCCAAGTATTCCTAACACTCCTATATTATGATTATTCTGAGTATTGTTTTTAGCACTAAGTGAGCTCCCGTCCACTGGTGGCGCTGTTTCATTAAATCCATACACATTGTTATTAACCCAAAGAAGATTTACAGTGCTGTAAGCTGTTGTGGGAGAACGTTACACAAGAGATCTGAGGAACTGAGGGTTAGGGTTAGGGTTAAGGCTTGGTTTAGGGTTAGGTTTACGAACAGAGATACAGTTAATGTTAGGTGTAGGGTTAATGACAGTGTTAAGGCGTCATCTTAAAGGGAATGCCTACGATTGTGGGGAAAAGCAGCTCTAAGCTTTGCGTCTTTTACGGTGGAACGGTATTTTCGAGGGAATATAATGACTAGCACTTCACTGTTTGAATCACCACAGAAAATCATGTGTAACTCGTGTAGGTTAGCTTTGTAGCGCTGTCGCTAATGCAGTTAGCCGTCTCCAGAGTTTGGAGACATTTCCACCTTCGGTGATCCGAAACAGCAAAAACATGTCAATTTTACCCACCTATGGAGCAGGAATAGAGCAACATCCTCATCTCGATTCGTGCTTTTCAATGTTTGGAGTTTTGTCCGTCCTCTAAAACAACTCCAGTGTTTTTTCTCTCATTTACAGACACTGGGGGTTCATTGAATGGTGAGGAAATATCTTATGAATCTTATAAAAAGTGTTTTTCCGATTACAATCATGAATAATGAGTGAATTCTACTAAAACAGTCACCTACTCTGGTTCCAAACTGGAACACCTCACATTGCAGTACAGTATGGGCTCTGGTGCTGGACTGAGCCCCCTTTGATCTGGGGCTTCATTTGTACATTCCCGAAAAGCGTTTACACTGTTTAGACTGGACGTGTCCTGCTGCGGGGCACAACACCTGGGATTTGAACTGCTGACCTCACGGCCGTCGGAGCTGCCTCTGCCTCGCGGTCAGCGCAGGGATCAGTGTGGACAGACAGCTGCACAACACTTCATATCCTGTGCAGCCTCCAACCCCCCTGAGACATGTCACCTGCGTCCAGGTAATAGCTGCCCTAACAGGGGTCACAGGAAGAGGAGTGCAGCTGTGTCCACAAACAGGAATCAGCGGGGGCTCTTCTGGTGTGTATGCGATAAACCTGATGTACGAGATGTTTAGTAAAAATACAGTAAAGGCTAGGTAGCTTTCTAATGTCACACATGTTCACTTCTCCATGGCAGTGTGCAGTGCAGAAAGCTGAGCTCACTTATTTATTTATTTACTTCCTTCCTTCCTTACAAACATCCCCACTTTAGCCATTACCAGTTCCACAGTGCTGTAAACTGTTGTGGCAAACTATTGCACAGGAGACACTCCTGCAGCTTTTTGAGCTTTTTTGCAGTGTCTGAAAAACCAAGTGTCTCTGTCTGATTGGCTAGATTTTCTATCTCTCTGCTCATGGCAGAGAAACAGCATCTGGAGATTTGTACACAATGAAGAGGACTCCAAACATTGAAAAGCCTGAACCGAGATGAGGATGTTGCTCTATTCCTGTTCCATAGGTGAGTGATATTGACTTGTTTTTTGTTGTAGAACTGAATCTAAATTCCTGAGAACACTAACTGCATGAAAGTTAACACAGTAGTGAAAGTGCTACAAAACTAAAGTTAAACTCAAGTTACAAAAGAATTTCTGTGGTAATTCAAACAGTGAATAAAAACTTACAAATTACACTTCAGCCGCAAACAAACAATGTTATTTTTCTCCTCAAACAAACCATTCCATTTTACGTTGAGTTTCTGAACGTAAACACACCAGAGACAACAGCAATCCCAATTATATTCCAATTAAATGTCTTTTTGCACTTCTTCTATGTTATTTACTTGTGACATTTGAATTCTTATTTTTTCCCCCTGTGAATGTTTCACTGATTAATTTGTTGCACTCTTATAATATTTGTGTACTTAGCTTGTACTGCTTCTATAAAGCACTTTAAATCAGTTTGACTCCTTTGCAGCGCTGCACCACCATAAGTCACCATAGGTTTAGGACAGGCCAACAGCTGGGGATGGAGGTTTATGTTCTGAAAACATGGCGGACTACACAGTAAGTTATGGTAAAGGGTAGGTCACAGAAATTAATGTGTACATCCACAAAGGTCAAACTATGTTTTGTACACATTGTATGAGTCCTGGGGCGGCACGGTGGTGCAGCAGGTAGTGTCGCAGTCACACAGCTTCAGGGACTTGGTGGCTATGGGTTTGAGTCCTGCTCTAGGTGACTGTCTGTGTGTTCTCCCTGTGTCTGCGTGGGTTTCCTCTGGGTGACTGTCTGTGCGGTGTGTTCTCCCTGTGTCTGCGTGGGTTTCCTCCGGGTGACTGTCTGTGAGGAGTGCGGTGTGTTTTCCCTGTGTCTGCGTGGGTTTCCTCCGGGTGACTGTCTGTGAGGAGTGTGGTGTGTTCTTCCTGTGTCTGCGTGAGTTTCTTCTGGGTGACTGTCTGTGAGGAGTGTGGTGTGTTTTCCCTGTGTCTGCGTGGGTTTCCTCCGGGTGACTGTCTGTGAGGAGTGTGGTGTGTTTTCCCTGTGTCTGCGTGGGTTTCCTCCGGGTGACTGTCTGTGAGAAGTGTGGTGTGTTCTCTCTGTGTCTGCGTGGATTTCCTCCGGGTGACTGTCTGTGAGGAGTGTGGTGTGTTCTCCCTGTGTCTGCGTGAGTTTCTTCCGGGTGACTGTCTGTGAGGAGTGTGGTGTGTTTTCCCTGTGTCTGCGTGGGTTTCCTCCGGGTGACTGTCTGTGAGGAGTGTGGTGTGTTTTCCCTGTGTCTGCGTGGGTTTCCTCCGGGTGACTGTCTGTGAGAAGTGTGGTGTGTTCTCTCTGTGTCTGCGTGGGTTTCCTCCGGGTGACTGTCTGTGAGAAGTGTGGTGTGTTCTCTCTGTGTCTGCGTGGATTTCCTCCGGGTGACTGTCTGTGAGGAGTGTGGTGTGTTCTCCCTGTGTCTGCGTGGGTTTCTTCCGGGTGACTGTCTGCGAGGAGTGTGGTGTGTTCTCCCTGTGTCTGCGTGGGTTTCTTCCGGGTGACTGTCTGTGAGGAGTGTGGTGTGTTCTCTCTGTGTCTGCGTGGATTTCTTCCGGGTGACTGTCTGTGAGGAGTGTGGTGTGTTCTTCCTGTGTCTGCGTGGGTTTCTTCCGGGTGACTGTCTGTGAGGAGTGTGGTGTGTTCTCTCTGTGTCTGTATGGGTTTCCTCCTGGTGACTGTCTGTGAGGAGGGTGGTGTGTTCTCCCTGTGTCTGCGTGGGTTTCCTCCAGGTGCTCTAAGTTTCCTCACATGGTTCACAACACACGTTGGTAGGTGGATTGGTGCCTCAAAGTGTCCACAGGTGTGAATGTGTTTGTGTCGCCCTGTGAAGGACTGGCGCCCCCTCTGGGGTGTATACCTGCTTGGTTTCCAGTGATTCCGGGTAGGCTCTGGACCCACCGCGACCCTGAACAGGATAATCATTTTCAGATAATGAATGAATGAATGAATTATCTTTTAATCAATATATTTGAATTCACCTTGGTGAGTAATCTCAACCAAACCAGATAAAGTTAACATTTGAAATAATCAGATTCATCAGTACATACAGCTTAGCGCAACACAGTCAAACAGATGATATAGTCTTAGTACCTGCCATTTCCTAAAGGCTCAGTAAAGTGTTATCTGTCTGAAAATGTTATAAGTGCAGTGCTCTCTGCAGGCTACAAACGTGACAGTTCCCTTGCTTCTGGCTGCTCTCACTGCACTGCTGCTTGTAGGCTAGGCACATACTGAAGCGGCTGAGGTTAAATCATATCGCTATCAGCTCAACTCACAAGCCACTCGTCAGGAAGAGAAACCGAGATGGCCAAAGCCCAGCGAGCGTTAGGAAAACAAAGCCAGGAACTGGGGAGCGAGCGTTTGGAGCATTGTGTGCTCCTCAGCAGGTGCCTGTCAGCTCCTTGCTATGGGCCCTGACAGATGTTAGCACGGCTAGCTTCCTCCTGCTGGGTTGGCCTTTACTGGAGAGTGTGTAAGCGTGTGGTTTTTTTAGCTGAGGATCATCCTTCAATGTCCGGCGCCAAACCATGTGCCTCTCAGCGCCACCACCAGGGGGGAGATGGAAAGCTTGTTGGCCGGCCAAGCTGAAGGAATCCTGTATAGCAGGGGCAGTAAATCAGGCCTCTGTGGCCCTATGGGGCAGCAATTATCTGTTTTGCACTAATAAATCCCACTCGGTCACTGATAACACAGCCCTCTCTCTGAACATCTCAGAGGAAAGAAAACAAAGAGGTGTATTTAACGAGGTGGGGGCACTGGACTTTACGGGGCATGATATTTGTCCAGTCTCTTGGTTGAACTGAGGCCTTTCCGGCATTTTTAGTGAAGCTTTTTATCACTGGGTGACTGTTGCGGAGGTACGACTGGAAAATGGTGCGTGTCAAAAGTTTGAGATCATCAGGCCTTCCTTCGAAATGTTGAACTCTTGCTTATTTTCTCAGTTAATTTTCAACAAAGCAAGGAATTCATGTTTTCTTTGGCTAGGAATTCTTTGGCTATACTTTGCAACATTCAAGCTTCATGAGCCCTATTCATGCCTCTATTACAAGTGCTCATTTGGACACACACACACACACACACACACACACACACACACACCAAAACACATTGACTGATAGAACAGCACACTCTGGAGCAGCTGCAATGGAGCCAAGGGTCACCATGCCCAATGCTGTTTTTGTTGGAGTGATATAGCAACGTCTAATACCTTTGGGATGAGTTGGGGTGGTGTTTGTGAAGCAGAACTAATCATCCAGCGTCAGTAATGTTTATCTGGTCGAATGCCATCAGATCATGACAGAAATGATTCAACATCTGTTCTAAAGGCTTCCCAACGGAGAACAAACTTAATAATCTTTATTCAGAAATACTGGATGAGCAGAAACCACCAACACTTGTTAAAGCACATGTTGGCAGTCTCTCGACCCAGTTTCAAGCATTTGAAAGAGTTTTTATCTGGTGTTTGTTTAAGATCTAAGCATGGATTCAATACCTTAACCAACAAATACACATACTTTTGGATAAAATATTATCCCCAAGAAGAGAACAAATCTGTCAGCTTTTTCCTGATAGAGCTCATAACAAAGCATTCATTCATTGTCTGTAACCCTTATCCAGTTCAGGGTCGCGGTGGGTCCAGAGCCTACCTGGAATCATTGGGTGCAAGGCGGGAATACACCCTGGAGGGGGCGCCGGTCCTTAACAGGGTGACACACACTTACACTTACACATTCACTCACACCTACGGACACTTTTGAGTCTCCAATCCACCTACCAACGTGTGTTTTTAGACCATGGGAGGAAACCGGAGCACCCGGAGGAAACCCACGCAGACACAGGGAGAACACACCACACTCCTCACAGACAGTCACCCGGAGGAAACCCCGCAGACACAGGGAGAACACACCACACTCCTCACAGACAGTCACCCGGAGGAAACCCACACAGACACAGGGAGAACACACCACACTCCTCACAGACAGTCACCCGGAGGAAACCCACACAGACACAGGGAGAACACACCACACTCCTCACAGACAGTCACCCGGAGGAAACCCATGCGGACACAGAGAGAACACACCACACTCCTCACAGACAGTCACCCGGAGGAAACCCATGCGGACACAGAGAGAACACACCACACTCCTCACAGACAGTCACCCGGAGGAAACCCACACAGACACAGGGAGAACACACCACACTCCTCACAGACAGTCACCCGGAGGAAACCCACGCAGACACAGGGAGAACACACCACACTCCTCATAGACAATCACCCGGAGGAAACCCACGCAGACACAGGGAGAACACACCACACTCCTCATAGACAATCACCCGGAGCGGGACTCGAACCCACAACCACCAGAACCTTGGAGCTGTGTGACTGTGACACTACCGTAACAAAAGCCATGAACAATAAATTCTTCTCACTTGCCATTTTGAAATAATATAGTGGTTTGATTTAAATGTACTTACTTATCTGTACATTTAATAAAACCAATGCTTATTTACTAGAATTTCAACAAGATCCAAGTGTCCCCAGGTTTTAAAGCCCCCTGACCTGGTGCCTAAGCCTGTATGGGCCGTTTACAAGGCCTTTAAGAGCCGAGCAGACATTGAGTTATTCCTTACAGGTGCAGGGTGGGGTCTGAAGGTTTGAATCAGACAGAGAGACTCAGAGAGCATTGCTGGGATAGCGGTGATAATGGAGCACTACTTAAAGACAGAGGACTGATACCGACCCAGCCCTGGTCTCCACAGCTCCGGGCTGTCTCTCCATCAACCTGGAAATGTCAGTGTGGTGGAGAGGGGACCTGGGGAGAGATGAGAGGAGTGAGTGGATCAGATACGATGCTATCTCTCAAGGGTGTGTGTGCTGGGAGACGCTGGAGCTGTGTTTCTCTGTGGGAGCATGGTGTTAGACCCCTGATCTGTGCTCAGCTGAAGAGATAAGCTACAACAAGACCCAGCAGACGCTCTCGGAGCAGCACTCAACACCAGCTGACAAACGATGCCTCACTTAGAAAGGAGTTGTGCTATGTTTTTATGAATGGACACTTCCATGTGCTGACGACCAAGGCACACATTTATGATTATGAAAACATGAGCGTATGATTAATTTAACAGGTCAACTGAGGTCATCATGTCTTTATTTAATTAAAATAATGAAATGTGAGCGTGTGAAATTATGCACAGGTGAGTGTGTGAGTGACTGGGTGAATGTATGAACTTGTCCACTGGTGTGTTGATGAGTGACTGGGTGAGTGTGTGAAACTGCACAGGTGAGTGTGTGAGTGACTGGGTGAATATATGAACTTGTACATTGGTGTGTTGGTGAGTGACTGGTTGAGTGTGTGAAATTATGCACAGGTGAGTGTGTGAGTGACTGGGTGAATGTATGAACTTGTCCACTGGTGTGTTGGTGAGTGACTGGGTGAGTGTGTGAAATTATGCACAGGTGAGTGTGTGAGTGACTGGGTGAATGTATGAACTTGTCCATTGGTGTGTTGATGAGTGATTGGGTGAGTGTGTGAAACTGCACAGGTGAGTGTGTGAGTGACTGGGTGAATGTATGAACTTGTCCACTGGTGTGTTGGTGAGTGACTGAGTGAGTGTGTGAAACTGCACAGGTGTGAGTGTGTGAGTGATTGGGTGAATGTATGAACTTGTTCATTGGTGTGTTGATGAGTGACTGAGTGAGTGTGTGAAACTGCACAGGTGAGTGTGTGAGTGACTGGGTGAATGTATGAACTTGTCCACTGGTGTGTTGGTGAGTGACTGAGTGAGTGTGTGAAACTGCACAGGTGTGAGTGTGTGAGTGATTGGGTGAATGTATGAACTTGTCCACTGGTGTGTTGGTGAGTGACTGAGTGAGTGTGTGAAACTGCACAGGTGAGTGTGTGAGTGACTGAGTGAATGTATGAACTTGTCCACTGGTGTGTTGGTGAGTGACTGGGTGAGTGTGTGAAACTGCACAGGTGAGTGTGTGAGTGATTGGGTGAATATATGAACTTGTCCATTGGTGTGTTGGTGAGTGACTGGGTGAGTGTGTGAAACTGCACAGGTGAGTGTCTGAGTGACTGGGTGAATGTATGAACTTGTCCACTGGTGTGTTGATGAGTGACTGGGTGAGTGTGTGAAACTGCACAGGTGAGTGTGTGAGTGACTGGGTGAATGTATGAACTTGTCCACTGGTGTGTTGATGAGTTACTGGGTGAGTGTGTGAAACTGCACAGGTGAGTGTGTGAGTGACTGGGTGAATGTATGAACTTGTCCACTGGTGTGTTGATGAGTGACTGGGTGAGTGTGTGAAACTGCACTGGTGTGAGTGTGTGAGTGACTGGGTGAATGTATGAACTTGTCCACTGGTGTGTTGATGAATGACTGGGTGAGTGTGTGAAATTCGTCACAGATATGTATGTGTGTGACTGGGTGCGTGTGTGATGCCCTGATTTAACTGACCTACCACCACTCTTATCAGAATGAAGTGGCTACAGAAGATGAATGAATGAATGAATGAATATATTCCAGGCTCATGAATAAGCGTCAGTTGTCAGTTGGCTAATATATAAATACTACTAACTCTGTCATTAACATCACAGACTGATCTGTACCCAGCGTTGTGACGCATTACCGTTTGTTCTGAAAGCACTGAGTGTCTGTGACCAGACCAGGTGGATGTTTGTGGCTCTGCACAAGGACAAACATCAATTAAAGGAAGCAACAACAGCTCTCTCAAGCTGCAGAAGCTACCCCTTTTATTTTCACCACTTCTCCACACTGGGCCCTTATTGGAAGTGAAGACTTAAGTTTAACCTCATTAACAGAGTGAACACTAGATACATAATTATTCCTAAGAGGGTAGGCCTCACTAATACAAATTAGAGTGATAATGAAGCCACTGAGACTGGCCATTGCTGCTCCCTGAACATCACCCACAGTGAACTATTATGTGGAATTAGAGCTTTTGTTTACACTCTGCGTTAAAAGACTCTTCGCCAGTGTCCACTCATTTGCAAAAAACATAGCTTGGTTTGTACAGGTTTTAACTGGGTTTCTCTACTATAGGGAACGGGAGTCTGATGTTTTGCCATAAATGGGCTATCATCATCAAGGTTTAGCCGTGACTTTTACAACTGGACTTACCATAATACTGTAATTGTTGTCTCACATTTACAGACTGTAGGCTCGACTTCGCTCTGCCCCGCTTTTTACAAAAAACACCCTGACCGTCTATGGTCAGGACCCCCACAGAGCAGGTGTGATTTGGTGATTTGTGCTGGTGTAGAGTGGATCAGACACAGCAGTGCTGCTGGAGTTTTTAAACCCCTCAGTGTCTGGACTGAGAACAGTCCACCGACCAAAAACATCCAGCCGACAGCGTCCTGTGTCACTGATGAAGGACTAGAGGACGACCGACACACACTGTGCAGCGACAGATGAGCTACTGTCTCTGACTCTACATCTACAAGGTGGACCAACGAGGGAGGAGTGTCTCACAGAGTGGAGATATCAGAGTTTGACAATTTCATGATGACGCTCTATAATTACTATTTTTCCATTGACTTCCGTTGAAAGTTTCACTGAAATGTTTATTCTTCTCACTATTTCTGGAGATACATCTTTTTAATTGGACAGTGATAATATATTAAATATAAAGAAAAACAATTAATGCCAAACTTTGACGTATATTTGTGTTCCTCCCAGTGGTGTGTATCAGATTTCTGTTTGGGTTGGAAACAGGTGCTTGATTAAAAAAAAAAAAAGCTGATGTCTAAATATTAGTTTGTAAAAGAAGCCCACAAGCAATGTGAATTCCTCTCTTGATAAGGTTCTCATTGTCCTGGCTCAGACTCGGCTGAAAACCTGCTCGTCAAAAGCCAGAGGATCCTGTTGGAGTTGGAGAAATGGCTCGGGGCACTTGTAAAAAAAAAACATCCAGTAAGACAGTTCACCTCCGCTATCCGAAATGCATCTGGTCTTTTTACGTAACAAGGCAATTTAACGTGCCGAAAAGTCTCTCCGCTACTTCAAACGATGTTTAAACATCTCCTCGAGGGAAGGAAACTGTTCCTTTTCTTGCCATTACAAACACTCACTCATACACGGACAATAAATCTGTGCTCTTTCCACATTCCTCTTTGGATGGAGTGGCACAGACAGCAATGGGGAGCTCTTCTGAAAAGACGGTTCTGAACAAGGAACAAGAGAGAAGTCTCACGTTGAATCTTCCTGAACTTCAGCGTTTGTTCTCAGTGGCGTCTCAGTCCGATTACAGCCAGCGTCACAACACAGCCCGGCCTCACACAGGACTTCAGAGTGCACTCCATTAGAACAAACAGGACCGTTCAACAGAGTTAAACCAGGACCAGTGCGCAGCTTCAGTTCTGAGCACACGTACGTCCAACTAATCACACCTCGGCATGTTAAACTTCTTGGCCCATTTGCAGGAGCTGGGTTCTTCCTCTGCAAAGTTCGGGTGGAGCCTCTTGTGGTTTCACACATAACAACCTTTTCCGATCGCGCCCCTCAGAAATAAAGAATCAAGCTAAGAGAGCATTTGACTTGGCCTTTAGCGCTGGCCAAACACATCTGTTTTCACAGACAGGCCGAGTGACCTCCGCTCTGAGAAGAAGAGAGAGAGAGAGAAAGCAAGAGAGAGTGTTTTTTTCCTTCGGGGTCATGGAAGAGCACCTACGCTAAGAAAGGGAAGAGTAAAAAACACAGGAATTTGAGGAGAGAGACAAATGGTAGGTCTCACCCCACCCAAGGGGCCTTGACATTTTACCCAAAGGTTGATGGACCCCATCGGCTGCCAATTAAACGTCGTAATAAAGTCTTTTAGATTGGAGCGGATGAAAATTGAGTTTTGCAGCCTCCTGCAGCGACGATTCCTCCGTCAAACCCCCCCAGCTCAGGCTCGCTGAAAGCCCCGGCCCCCATTAAAGCTCTTGTCACACGTATATTTGGCACAATTTTGAAGCTATTTGGCTTCTGTTGAGATAACAGAGGCCCCCTTCGCTCAGTTAAAAGGGGAAGGACGGCAAATCCTTCGGCACCTCAAACAAATCCAATCCACTCCTAGACCTGGGTCTAAACAGAGATGAAGGGGTCCGGCGGAGCAATTATCGGAATCAACTGACCAATTGTGAGCCAGAGAAAGCCTAAAGCCCTTGTTCCTGACAGAGGAACCTCCCCCAGATGATGGTATCTCCTGGCGATTTTTTTTTCTTTGCAGTGCTACAGTAAGTGAGTTATGTATTTTCTCTGGGCATCCTTTCCTGATTGAAAGGGACTGAAGGAGCAGGTTTTGGCCAGAGGCTAAGATAAGCTCTAGGAGAGTGTATGAGCTTGTGTGTGTGTGTGTGTGAGAGAGAGAGACGAGTCAAGCCCAGCAATCAGTTTGTGATCTAGGGCGGTGTTTAGTGGTGCTGTAAGATCTGCTAAAGTGGCCCTAATTTCCCCTGTTGTAGGAGGTGTGTGATGAGGTGGAAAAGGGCCAGAGGGAAGGCAGGGGGGTGAGTTGGAAGGGGTCTTTCTGTCTGTCGTTGCAGGAGTTAAGCTGAACCCGGGGCGGCACACTCCACCGAGATGGAGGGAGAGATAGGGAGGGAGTGTAGGTGGGGGGAAGACGAAAGGATGAAAGATCATCCACACCTGTGGGGCACTGCTGAAAGTTACAGCTCACTCAGTGAGGGGCGCTCCATTCATCACCGCTCTGGAAGGCTGGCGGACCTCCATTTTTTTTCCACATCACTCTGCAGACTGCAGCAGCCCCCGGGACCTGAGCTCGTTTTTATTAAATATGTCAGTGATGTGAATGATGCAGCCGTATCTTTCACTGGTATCCAAGTCTTGCTCTGAATGTACTTGACTCATAGGTAAACACCATTTCCATATGAATAAAACACACTCAGTACACACATTTACATTCAGACCTTTACCGGGCTTTGATCAGGTACACAACGCCATGGGATTTTCAAGTGGTACTCATTACAGGTCAGATTTCATTCACTAACAACAGCAACCCCCAAAGACATCCCTAAGAAAGAGTCAGAAGATATTAGCATCTTCACACTTTATTGAAAGGGTTCATAAGGCTGCATCGCAGCTTCATATATCTTTCAACCATATCACAAACTTGTAACTTAGACATTGATAAGGGCTTTTCCCCGTTGGTGTCTGCTGTTGTAACACAGGAGAAATGTCACTGAAACCAACTAAAGCTTCGCCCACAATACTCCATTATTCTCAATGACCTCCGGGTGAATACATTTCACCTGTGTTTTTGAGTCGAGTTGAACTTTGGCGAACCTTGACAAACAAATTCACTTCCCCAACAAACAACCACTGCTCTGTGTTTGTGAGCTCTGACGGGATCCGTACTTCCTCTGCTCTGTCTGAGCCAGCAGACAGTTGTTTTAAGACTGGAGCTAGTGCCTTTAAATTCGTCTCTGAGAACTTCTCATTTTCACTGTTGCTGCTACGATACCAGCGCTCTTCAGGTGTGAAACTGAGGAACCAAAATGGAGGTCAGTTTCAGCACTGATTTTCATCTCCTCTCACAGCCACGCCCATTTCACCAGGTGGTGCAATATACAATAAATAAATAAACAAATAAATAAATAAATAAATAAATATTACAGGTACCATAAACCTAACCCTACATTACTCCCTTCATGTCCCAAGTCACTGGTCACTCGTTGCCTGTGGGTGATTCTAAGCTTGAGGTGATGGCAGTATGAAGTATTTTACTGTATAGTTTTTCAGAAATCATACAGAAGCAAATCACAAACCATTGCAAATCAGACTTGTTTCCACTGACAGTAAACATCCTGGAGGGAAAACTCTCTTCTACAAAGTCCAGCCGCGTGTAAAGCAACACTTTCAGCGCTGTCGGTACGACAGAAAAGCCACATTCATTGGCGATTGCTGCTGTCTATTTAAAGTGAAAACATGGTGTCCGTTCTCTCTGTTTTCATTGTTTATGTCTCTATATATCTATAAATACACATCATACAGGACGGGGGAGTGAACTTCTCTTCCATTTCTAGTTGGAACAAAGTTCTAGAAACCAAATAAGGGGCAAATAATGTGCCACAGTGGCAAAGTAAAGCTGGCACATTCGCTTCTAATTTGCATGAAGTTAAACTCCACTGAATTTTTATTGCATTGCTTACATTGCAAATTTTACATTGTGAAAATTCACTGTGCTTCCTGTTGAATATGGATGAGTACCGGCCGATTTGTCACACTGTGTCACTGCTGGGGAGAATGCAGGATAACCCTAACCCTAACTCTAACCCTAGCCCAAGCCCTAGCATGACATCACGAGTTCAGAGATCACACTTAAGCAGATCAGACGTATGGATCAAGAGATATTGAAGAACAAACACAAGCCAATCAGAACTAATCCATTAAACTAGAGCCAATAGAAACACAGAGATTTGAATATCACTAATACGAATGTGGGGCGGCACGGTGGCGCAGCAGGTAGTGTCGCAGTCACAGAGCTCCTGGAGGTTGTGGGTTCGATTCCCACTCCAGGTGACTGTCTGTGAGGAGTTGGTGTGTTCTCCCTGTGTCTGCATGGGTTTCCTCCAGGGTGACTGTCTGCCTAACTCTAACCCTAACTCTAACCACAACATGTAAAATACTACCACACCTTTTTCAGGAGAAGTACTGGGAGACAATAAACTTATTAACGACAACAAGCCCATAGACCCCTCATAGACAGCTATAGCTCTTACTAAAGACATGGCCACACATTTTCATCTGCTTGAGTGAGTGTTGAATTTCTCATACACAACATCTGGCTGAATAAAGTCCAGCTTCATGTTCCATAGGTCTGATATCGTTACGAATGCTGCCCTTCTGTGAATTCTTCATTCAGCTCCCGTTTTGAATAAAACTGGACTATTCCTATAAACACGCACAACCATGGCAGGCTTCCTGTACCCTTCACACTTAACAGATCCACTTTTCCTCAAGCCCGGTTCTTCTCCAGCCTCCCCTGAGCCTGTGAAACACTCTTTACACCCTCACCTGCCGGCGTGCCTGCTCCCATACCTGTATGTCTTTCTCATAATGACACTCCACTCACCATTACAGTGTTACGACAAATAATTCACCGCTACAGACAAGAGTGAGAAATATCTCAGCTGTTCCAGAACCACACCGGCCTCTCGTGCTTGTGTCGTGGAGCTAAGGCTGGAAAAGCTTGTGTGTGAGAGACAGAGGTTTTCTCTTTCACACTCTTTCAGCCTCTCTCTGTACATCTGTATCATTTCTTCTTGGCAGGGTAGATGTTAGCTGGCAGGATGGAGTGAGCCAACCACAGCACATCTGGAACTGCGTCAGAGAGAGAGAGGGAGGGAGAGAGAGAAGGGTGGGTGGAAGTGTTTATAATCTATGTAAGTACGTATTACAGTATGTATTTTCTTTTAAATTGGTTCGAGTGGTTGGACTTAACATAAAATGTGTGCCGCTCTCAAACCGCTCCAATAGATTCCTGCTCTAAGCGCAGTGATTTACCCTCGTCTGACATGTGTGAGGCTCTAGCCACATACAGTACAAGGCCATATGTGTGTGTGTGTGTGTGTGGATGCCTGTACCCTCGCCCAGTGTGAATAATAATCTTGTTTTAGTTGGTCAGAGTTTATGTGAGGGCACTTGGATGTGACTATAGTGGCTTGGTTATTTTGTGTTGGATCTACGTCCGTGTCCGAAGCAATTAAGCTAAGGTTTGGGCTGGTGTTGCTACATAAGAGCCTCCATTCATTTCATACACATCTGATTATTTATTTAAAACACACGGGACAAGCTCTCACGTCCCTCTTCATTACCGCGTCTTGATCCGAGCTCAGGAGTCGGTGTCAGAGTCACAGGAAAAGAAGCATCTGTTGTTGCATGCGGCGAATGCGGGAGCTGAAGTGCGTTGCCGATGTAAAATCAAGTATCGATTTTTGCACAAATAAAGACGTGTGTAAGGTGTGTAAGCCTGCCTTCTCTAATGAGGTTTAGGAACTTCGATCTCTACCAGAGAGCATTTCCTCTGTAAAATATCCCAGCTTCTGTCCGTGCCAAGTCTGCTGTGGCAATGCCTCCAGAGCAAAGATCCCACTGCCAAAGTCCACTCTGGACCGAGATGTTAAAACCAGGCTGTCCAATCCGTATTTACAGATCTGGGCCTTTACCTTTGGCTCCTAGGGATATCATAGACTCCCATTTGGCTCCAATAATGCTCCAGACAAACATGAGTTGTATGCATAATTCTTATAATAACAGAATGGGTTTGAAGTAGCCCCAGCTTGAGCACGCTGACATTGACTAATCTCCGTGAGAGGGAAAAACTGGAATAACCCACCTATTCAAAGTTATTAATCAACCTCTTGACTCTGCACTCAAATTTAACAGTGAAACTCCCTTAAATTCACTTAACAAAACTCTCTCATCATGGTGGTAGATGACAAGCTCAGATATAATCAGCTGAACAGCAAATCAGCTGCAGATCGCAGCCAAAGACAGCAAGAAATGCACCTGTACACGTTTGGCTTGAGCAGAAATACATTTATGGAAGTCAAGTACACAAAAATGCAGCAAATGACTAGCAAGAATGTTCTTAAAGAAAGGGATTTGGGTTTCACACACATACACACACACACACACACACACTCTCATTAGGCATTGTCCACACTCACTTTTGTCGAGAGTATTTTTTTAAGCAGATCATGAACGCTAGCGTGGAGGCGACCCGGGGTGAGAAAAGGTGTTGCTTGGATATTTCGCCACACGGGGCGAAAGACGATTGTTCTGGTGGCGCCGTCTCCATGGGGATTAGTGGTGTCATTAGGCGTCCACAAAGCGCAGCGGCGATCTGAGGGCCGCAGCCTCGCACTTAGCTCATTAAAGCAGAGCAGGAGTCGACTCCTTCGCTCATTAAAGTGCATTCAGCTAATAGGCCACATCCTACTCACCACCACCACTGCTAGCCACCGCTGAGGCCAGGGTCCAGAGGAGTGAACGAGCGGACTCACACCCTTATTCTACCCGTTCCTCGCTCCTCTGGGTCCCTTAGGTTCACCTGAGGCTCTTTTACAATGGCCACTTTCCATGGAACTGTAGCTGTTGTGTTTGAGTTAGTGTCTACAGTAGGGAATAGTGCAGTAGTCTGAACAGACAAAAGCCGAATGGATCACTCACAAAACGGCCTTGGCTTGAATGTATACTTCAAGTCCACAGTCACCTGAACACCAGAAGATGCTAGTCCATTGGAGCTAAGCACATTTGGGCCAGAACTTGGATGGGAGACCTCCAAGTAGATGCTGCTCAGTGGTGGTTCAGGGGACTCTCTAATGTCCCAAACATGTAAAGTGCATTGAGTGTCTAGGAAAGCACTGTATAAGTACAATTCATTCATTCATTTGTTCATTGTTTGTCCGTTCATCCTTTGGAGGTTCCTCTAAGGCTTTGCTTCTAAGGTTGAGACAGGTTCATTTAAATTGCACTTTGAATTGATGGACTTTAAGGGCAAACAGATTGAGATAGGGGCGGCACGGTGGCGCAGCAGGTAGTGTCGTAGTCACATAGCTCCAGGGGCCTGGAGGTTGTGGGTTCGATTCCCGCTCCAGGTGACTGTCTGTGAGGAGTTGGTGTGTTCTCCCTGTGTCTGTGTGGGTTTCCTCCGGGTGACTGTCTGTGAGGAGTTGGTGTGTTCTCCCCGTGTCCGCGTGGGTTTCCTCCGGGTGCTCCGGTTTCCTCCCACAGTCCAAAAACACACGTTGCAAGTGGATTGGTGACTCGAAAGTGTCCGTAGGTGTGAGTGTGTGAGTGAATGTGTGTGTGTCTGTGTTGCCCTGTGAAGGACTGGCGTCCCCTCCAGGGTGTATTCCCGCCTTGTGCCCGATGATTCCAGGTAGGCTCTGGACCCCCCGCGACCCTAAATTGGATAAGCGGTTACAGATAATGGATGGATGGATTGAGATAGATAGATAGATAGATAGATAGATATTATTAAAAGTTAATACATCACAGCTACCACTCTGTTTAGTTAAAGTAGAGTTAAAGGATTCTACAAACCCACTTTAAGTATTCTGCATAGGGTTTTTACAGACTCTAATTCGGTTCTTTCTCCAAAAACAGGGCCTGGAAGGGTACATCTTGAATTTGGTGCAGTCTTTCGAGCATGAGAGGCTTGGGGCTTTTAGCATTGATTGTCATTTCCCATGGTTTGTAGAACTGAGGTATGTTAGTGGTGGATATCTCTCAAATATTCCATACCATGGAATCTACGATCCTCATTTGGAGACGGAGCAGAAGAGGAGAAGCAATTACATCATGATTTTGGTGAATACACTCTTTACCTAATAACCTGAATGGCTTTAATCTCGTCGACTGAAACGGCCTCAGCTGATGGGATCATAATCCAGTGGAATATATAGAGCTCACAAAGGGAAAACATGGAAAAGATGGAGTGAATGCATTACTATATCAACTACTACACTCCTTAGCTGTGGCACGTTTTAAAGAAGGCAACAAATACTTCCAGTAAACGATCTCCTACAGACCCTGAGACTAAGTGAGTTCATATCCTCCCCCAAACCCGTACCATACACTTTACCTAATAACCAGCATAATATAAGTGGAGTGGAGGAGTAAAATCATGTGGAAGGAAGTCTTCCTACCCTTCAGTGCCAGCACCTCATGGCTAAGGGTGTATAATAAGGAGGCGAATGGTAATTACTGCAGAGGGTCTTTGTGATAACAGGGATCAGAGCTATTGCACTGCAGTTCATTAAGACGCGGCGGACTAACACGGGAAAGGTGCTGAATATAGAAAATGATATCGCTTTTGTGCCCATCCCCGCTGATGGTGTTTTCACCATTATGATCATACCCTTTTCTCAAGGTGGAACTTCTTCTTTCACTACCCTTCTTTAACTTTGGAAGAAAATAGAGCCTCAAGGCCAGGGCACTGGACATAATCTGTAGATTATTAAAGTGCGTTACAGTGCAAAAGAGAAAATGAGGTCAATAGTGGTGTGTTAGATGTTAAAAGGAGTCATTTTAAAGTAATTTTGGCTCACAAAGCATGACAAAGCTAGGAATGAAGATGATATATTATCACTGACCAAACGAGCCGCGTAAATACGTATCTCTGCAATATTAGCGTTATAGGGGAAGGCAAAATTGTTATTAAAGGGGATACATTTCACCCCTTTTTCTACAGGTGAACACAGATCTGAGTCAAAATACCACAAAGAACAAACACGACAGCAGCGTTCTCCACCTGACTAAAGAGCCCTGTTCAGACCGGCCAGTGTCAGCGCCTGTCCCTTTAAATGATGATGAGCCACTGTTCCCCGTGACCTGAGTGCACAGAGAGGAGAGGAAGGTGAGACACGTTTTTGCATTTGATATTAAAAGCAGAGCAAATTCAGAATGACTCATTTTACTGAGGCAGCCCACAGAGTGTGTCTTATATCAGTGCCGGCTGACGCTCCAGATCCTCAAACTAATGTGAGAAGTGAACTGTTTAAAATACGTCCCCTGTACAGATGTAACTTTATATCTTCTCCTTCATTCAGGACTGGTGGATTCATTCATTCATTCATTCATTCATTCATTCATTCATTCATTCATTCATTCATTCATTTGTTTGTTCGTTTGTTCATTTATTCATTTGTTCATTCGTTTGATGGTTCATTCATTCATTCATTTGTTCATTCATCCATCTATTCATTCATTCATTCTTTCGTTCATTCGTTCGTTCGTTCATTCATTCATTTGTTCGTTCATTTGTTCATTTATTTATTCGTTCGTTTGTTCATTCGTTCTTTCGTTCGATGGTTCATTCATTCATTCATTTGTTCATTCATCCATCTATTCATTCATTCATTCATTCATTCATTCATTCATTCATTCATTCATTCTTTTGTACAAACGTTCGTTTGTTCGTTTTTTCGTTCGTTCATTCATTTATTTGTTTGTTTGTTTGTTTGTTTTTGTTCATTCATTCATTCATTCAGTCATTCATTCCACCATTCATCCATTCATTCTTTTGTTCAAACGTTCGTTTGTTCGTTCATTCATTCATTCATTCATAAATCTTCTGTAAGCAGTTAATTCTGATCAGGTTTGTGGTGAGTCTCCCTAAGGTATATCAAAGATAGTTTGCGTGAACTTAACTAAACAGCGCCCCCTGTGGAAATGAATAATAATAAATAAATTCTGAATCTTAATGAACCGTAACATACAAATACAATGGATATTTGGGCTACACAATTAATATTTGTGCTACTTCTTAGAGATTTTGAGGCTTCTAACTTATACACAAAGCCACACAAACATGTGAACTAAGTAAAATACTGCAGTGTTGTTATTTATACTCTAGAAGAAACAAGATCTTCCCAAAAAAGGAGCACAAATACAAATTTATGTAGCTTCTAGTGTATGAGCAACACCACAGGAACATGTAAACAATGTTAAATACTTATTTTTTTGCTGTAGTAGGTGTTTAAATTTTAATGAAACACACAGAGATTTTCCCACAGCACAAAGTGCAGAGTTCCCCTGGGGCAGCACGATGAAAAGTGGGGAATAAAATGAAGATATATAGTTTTTCTTTGAACAATATGAGAATAGTAGCTTTAGGCTGATGTTGGTTTGTGAACTGTGGACTTAATTAGGTGCCACTTCACTTTTGCCTTGGTGTCCTTCTTTTTGCCTTCCTGGAGGAATTGTAACTTTGTTTTTCCTCTAGAGGGAGTGGATTTCTCTTCTTTTCTGTGCAAACACTGTAGCTGTAGCATCTGAAACAGTGTGTGTGTGTGTGTGTGTATGAGCTGAAAGAGATGAGAGTGTATTTAAGCATGTGTGTAGGTATACACTATAGGGGTATGTGTGGGTATGTAGGAGCACGTGTTGGTGTGGACCTTCTAAAACTGCATGTTCCTCTCTGAATGACTCTCTCTGAAGCAGCTGATTGGCTCCAGGGCTGAAGTGGCTCCACCCTCAGAGCAGAAGGCTGGGTCTGAACGACAGACGTCCTCACGGCTATCGCAAACTACCTCTGGCAGCTCTGGCCTTACTTTGTTTAGTTCACGCCTCGTGAAAGTGCTAAAGAGGTCAAGCCAGTTCACCCACTTCTTCATCATAATGTAAAGAACTCTGATGCAAACTCAACCTGACGAAAGCATGCAAGACATTGTGCTGATAGTCATCGCTGTGTGCAATCGAGGTGCATTGCGATTGCAACTCAAGTGCGATCACCATCACAGAAAGATCTTAATGGTGCATACAGGCTACAGAGAGCCGGTGGTGGTGATACGGAGTAAATGTTTACAAAGAAACCCATACGGCCACACGGATCTTGGGAAAATCTGAGTTCCGCAATGTAAGTATCTACACATGTGTCAAACATCCTGCCAAGCGAGCACACGAGAGTGAGGGTTCAGGCCTCCAGGCTACAGCCCAGCGAGAGGAAGAGGGAAGAGACATGTAAACACTGCTGATGACTCCCACCACAATCCAAAATAACAGAGAAATGTAATAATGTAGTCGTGTATCATTAGGATTTAAATATTAATAACGTTAAGCTATTGGAGAATTTCCCTCATTTTAAATAGAGGATCTGAAAAACATCACTTGTTCAGGGCATATACACATTTAATGTGGAGATCTGGAGCCTACCAGCACTCACACTGTGAAACAAAACTCACAGTCTGTTGTCTGTGGGCACAAGTCTTTCTCATTCTGCTCCTCTTGTGATTCTTTAGAATCGCCCCTCCCCCTCATCTGAGTCTGTCCAATCACAGCGCTGGACCTGTGTTTATGTGAGAGCACTGAGTAAAAACTGAGAAAACGAGAACGGAGAAGAAAGAGAACTGAGCGAAAACAGCTAAAAAACTGACCTTCTGCTCCTCGCTCCTCACTGCTGTGCGCTCGGGGTCCGGGTGAACAGCGAGCGGCTCGTTATCATTTAAAGGAACAGGCGCTAAATAATGAAACATATGCTCCGTGTGGTATTTGAACAAAGCAGGGCACAGCCATTTCATTACGACCCAGAACTGTGTTCAAATGTGGAAAATGGAGATGGACTTTGTGTCTCCACTTAAAGTGAATTTTTCCAGTAAGTGTCTATTTCCACTGCTTTTTGAGGTGATTCCTCTGTGCTTTAACAACTTCTGAGAGTTGAAAGCTACTTGTTTTTATTTCAAAATGAGTCTTATTTTGGATTTAAATTATACTTGTGACTGTGCATCAAACCGCTCCTGTCGCCAGGGTCTTCAACTCCCAGGGTGGCATGGTCATTCAAACCTTTAACTGTTATCTGGTATGAGTCAGGCCCCCTGGATTAAAGGTGAAGTATGACTTGCTATAGAACGGCATACAGTTCTAGCTACAGTCATCTGTAATGAAGTCAGTCTCCATTAATCATCGCGCAGATCCCACACATTTAAATCATTTTCAAAGTTCTGCTTGAGCAGAACCACTGCATTTCCCCCCAATCAAAACCCAAATGATTTCTCTCCCTCCACAAATAGACAATAAATTAATTTCATTTTTTTGCCAGCCACGATAAGACGACAATAGTACGAAACCGTAATCAGTGATTCATGACTGACTCTGCTCCTCGCCGCTCATTTCAAGGCAATTAAAATCATTTCATTCTTCTTTATATTTTAATTCAGGTGCACCCAGAGGGCTCGGTCTTTAATGCACTGACTGTGCGAGTAATTTAATCAAATTCACATCCATCTGTCCACGGGTGTCACAGTGTGATTGCATCTGGAGGGAACAGAAGTGTAACTGGTGTATATAGAAAGATCAGCCATAACATTAAAACCACCTTATTGTTATGGTCCACCGACAGCGTCCTGTGTCACTGACGAAGGACTAGAGGACGACCGACACACACTGTGCAGCGACAGATGAGCTACTGTCTCTGACTCTACATCTACAAGGTGGACCAACGAGGGAGGAGCGTCTCACAGAGTGGACAGAGAGTGGACACACGGTTTAAAAACTCCAGCAGCACTGCTGTGTCTGATCCACTCTACACCAGCACAACACACACTAACACACCACCACCACGTCAGTGTCACTGCAGCGCTGAGAATGATCCACCACCACATCACACCTGCTCTGTGGGGGGGGGGGGGGTCCTGAGCGCTGAAGAACGGGGTGAAAGGGGGCTAACAAAGTATGCAGAGCAACAGTTGTACTACAGTGCTCAACTGAAGAACAACAAAGTGCTTCTGTGTGGTCAGTGGAGCTGAAAGAATGATCAGAATATGTTTGTGTGTGTTTGTAAAAATATAGTCACTGTCCAAAATAACCCCTTATTTTAATCTTTATTTTATATCCCACACAGTTCCAGAGTTTGTTAATAATCCAGAATAATATTTACAATGTTCCCAATCTCAGCTACAAACGAGGGTCTCCCCCAGGGTAAATGAAGGTGGTCTAAGTTTACACTGGAGCTCAGCTTCATGTAACAAATATACAGTATATGTGGAAACTGTTTGAACTGTGTAGCCTTTCACCTTTGTCCACTAAGACATTATATACATACATTTTTAGCCTCTGTTTTCGGTGCAGCACATGAGAAGCAGGGAGTGGCCTGAGTGGAGGAAGCAGAGTTGTGTTTGCTGTTGTATAACTCTTGAAATTAGCCATTAAGTGACTCTGGCCTCAAGCAAGGCATAGCAGGCACAATAGAGATCGCTATCCAAGGTGAACATATCTGATGGAGGGCTTTTAAACATCAAAAGCTCCCTAAGCATTTGGCATTCCTCATCCTTTTCCGTTTGAAGTCTCTCTGACCGCCGCCCCCCACCCCCCCCCACACACACCTTCAAAGCAATTGTTTTCATATTGCCATAAAAATGTAAATATTACGACCGGTAATCAATTTGGATTCACTTTGACAGAGATTCCTAACCGAGGACGGACAGCATTTTTGAGTCTGATGGAAATGACAGATGGATCAGAGACGGCTCGCTGCTTTTGTTGATAACAGGGGTGAAAAGGCCAGAGCTTATTGTTTTCCTCCGACAAAACCAGTACGGTCAAAACGGATGGTCACACTTTCTTACATCTCTCTTACGTCGGCAGATCTGCTCTCATTTCCCCCCCAAGACAATCTCTCTTCCAAAGCACTGCTGCCCACCGCTGGGAGTCATCCATCTGACAACAGAAAGCAAGGGTCTGTCAAAGTTAGACAAAGTATTAGTTGTATAAATAAGTTTAAAGCCTTTTTTGTGTAGCATATAATTGTAATTCAAAATTCAAACATTTTCCTACATTTGTCATTTCATGGTAATTGTGGCATAGTATTTAAAATGACAATTATCATTTTAGTCATCAAAAAATAAACTAAAAATGAGGTATTAATGAAATATGTTTGTCCTAAACAAAACTCACACATACTTTTGGATACAATATTATCCCCAAGAACAGAACAAATCCATCACATGCTTCTGCAATGCTTCTGTCTGTAACCCTTATCCAGTTCAGGGTCACGGTGTGTCCAGAGCCTATCCAGAATCACTGGGTGCAAGGCGGGAATACACCCTGGCGGGGGCGCCAGTCCTTCACAGGGCGACACACACTTACACTGACGCATTCACTCACACCTACAGACACTTTTGAGTTGCCAATCCACCTACCAACGTGTGTTTTTGGACCATGGGAGGAACCCGGAGCACCCGGAGGAAACCCATGCAGACACAGGGAGAACACACCACACTCCTCACAGACAGTCACCCGGAGGAAACCCACACAGACACAGGAAGAGCACACCACACTCGTCACAGACAGTCACCCGGAGGAAACCCACACAGACACAGAGAGAACACACCACACTCCTCACAGACAGTCACCCGGAGGAAACCCACACAGACACAGGGAGAATACACCACACTCCTCACAGACAGTCACCCGGAGGAAACCCACACAGACACAGGGAGAACACACCAACTCCTCACAGACAGTCACCCGGAGGAAACCCACGCAGACACAGAGAGAACACACCACAATGTTTGAATTTTAAATTACAAATATACATTTGTATAAAAAATACTTTAAAACTTATTTGTACATCTAATAAAAGAAACAAAAAACAAAAATATATATTTTTGTGCAAAAGTCAGAGACCACACTTCCTGTTTGCAGAGACACTCACAGAGATAGGTTTGTCCACATATTTAAAGTGCAGTCTCAGACGTTCATTCATTCATTCATTATCTGTAAGCGCTTATCCAGTTCAGGGTCGCGGTGGGTCCGGAGCCTACCTGGAATCATTGGGTGCAAGGCAAAGAAATTGCAACTGCACACGAAGATTGTTCAGCTTCCTGCTCCATTGAAAGTATTCTTATGTTTTGTGTCTATTTCCTTTTCTCACTCTGAGAGTCTCTCCAGCTCCACATTCTTTCAGACCCAGGGTTTCTTCTCACAGAAGACAGATGAACACTGGTAGCTGTAGATGTGTCTAGATCTGAAGCAAACATTATGCTGGATGTTCTCGTCTCACGAAAAAGATGAAAGCTTTGAGTGATGTTTATGTTGTTTTACCACCCTCCTCCAAAAGTTACATAGTGCAGGTTCTGCAGTGCTTAACTCTGAATAGCAAAGACAGAGGCTCTATTCTCTCTAAAACAGGTCACTGGGGCATCACTGTGATTCTGAAGTTGTAATTAACAGGTACAAATACTACTTAGTGTTCCTTTAAATCTAAAAAAATGAATACCTTGGAATTAACAACCGATGTAACTGGCCATGTCAAAACGAAGGGTAGTTACACAGCGCTGTACGATAAGGTTTCATTTGGAATTTACCATTCTTTATGGGATTGCTTAAGGGCAAACACCCTCAGTGGCTGGTGTCAGCACCTGAGCAGCTGTTAACTCGGCCATGCAGCGTAACCTGCTGTGTTAACTTTACTCCCACAAAGTACAAAGTCTGCTCACTCTCCCCGGCTCCAGCCTAAAAAGTAACTGTTTACAATGAATTGCTCTTTAAGCGTGAAATTCAGCACTATCCATGTGTTACCCATAAACCCATCATCAGCTTCATCAGAACTAGCTCTAACAGACACGGTGCCTGACACAGTTACGGAGGAAACCAAATATAATCCTTCAGTATAAGACAAAGTATAAACTTTTTATAAATAATCATGGCATTACTAAAGTCATAAGTCCCAACAAAAGGTGCAACCCTCAAGATCCAGCACTGGTATCATACGGTGCTTTTCCACTGTGAGGCTTGCTTTTAGCTTGTTGTTTTTCCACCTGCGAAATGGAGCCAGTGATGTCACAAAACCTGTTTCTAGAGAGAAGTGTGGGCCTTGAAAGCCACAACAACACTGGTGGTAATTTAGGCTCTGTAGTTTTCGATTGTGGGAGGAAATCAGAGGGCAGAGATCAAATCCAGAGAACACAACACAAAGCCCAGAGACGGTGATCCAAGATGAGGATAGAACAGAAGAGTGTGGTGTGTTCTCCCTGTGTCTGCGTGGGTTTCCTCTGGGTGACTGTCTGTGAGGAGTGTGGTGTGTTCTCCCTGTGTCTGCGTGGGTTTCCTCCGGGTGACTGTCTGTGAGGAGTGTGGTGTGTTCTCCCTGTGTCTGCGTGGGTTTCCTCCGGGTGACTGTCTGTGAGGAGTGTGGTGTGTTCTCCCTGTGTCTACGTGGGTTTCCTCCGGGTGACTGTCTGTGAGGAGTGTGGTGTGTTCTCCCTGTGTCTGCGTGGGTTTCCTCCGGGTGACTGTCTGTGAGGAGTGTGGTGTGTTCTCCCTGTGTCTGCGTGGGTTTCCTCCGGGTGACTGTGAGGAGTGTGGTGTGTTCTCCCTGTGTCTGCGTGGGTTTCCTCCGGGTGACTGTCTGTGAGGAGTGTGGTGTGTTCTCCCTGTGTCTGCGTGGGTTTCCTCCGGGTGACTGTCTGTGAGGAGTGTGCCGCGTTCTCCCCGTGTCCGCGTGGGTTTCCTCCTAGTGCTCCAGTTTTCTCCTACAGTCCAAAAACACACGTTGGTAGGTGGATTGGCGACTCAAAAGTGACCCTGAACTAGTTAAGCTTACAGATAATGAATGAATGAATGAATGAATACATATAGAGTGGATTAAAATAAAACCACTCTGGTACTGCCCTTATTCACAGAGTCCTTCAAACGGTGTCACAATAAACCTAACGCCATAACACCATGTGTCATTGGTAATAAGAGTGTGTGTGATAAGGCCGGTGTGTGCCCACACACTTCCAAGTGACTACGATTCGACTGAGAGACGTGCTGCTTATTAAATCACCCCTTTTCTTCCATTCCTCCTTTGTTTTCATGGGTGGTCAGTCATAATCAGTTTACTGCGTGGCTTCTCCCGGCGTGTTTAAGGCGGTATGAAAAGTTTTACACAGCCGTTCTGCCTTAATCTGCCTGTAAAGTTGCTCTGGCTGAGGGATGGAGAGAGAGAAACAAAACACTCAGCTCTTAATCCACCAAGGCCTCCTCTCCTCTCTCTCTCTCTCTCTCTCTCTCTCTCTCTCTCTGTCCCCCCGCCACCTCATAGACTCCACCCCTCCCTTCCACAAAACGGATTTACCCACAGTTCTCTTCTCCCCATCCCCTCTCTCTCTCATACACACACACACACACACACACACGTTGTATAATTTATAAAGCCTAAGCTCTTTCAATACTCCAAAATGCCAGATAAACTTTTCTCATTTGCCCCTAATTTGGTCACGCGAGATAATGCCGACATCTGAGGGCTTTTTAAACTGCTTTTTAAAATGCATTCCTGAAAGGAGCCGGCATTGGCACCTCTGCACCTTGTCAGCCTCCCATAATTATTTCCAATGTGGAGCTGCCCTTAATGTACTGATTAATCCAGAACTCTCCAGCCACCGGCCAGATGTATTCAGCTCCATGAATGTTTAAAAATACTGCTCTCTCTCTCTCTCTCTCTCTCTCTCTCTATTTTTATTTCTCTATGAATGTGTCACCACAGTTTTGGTCAGACTCTCTTTGTTAATGTCTCTCTCTCTCTCTCTCTCTCTCTCTCTGTTCAATCTATCCTTCTCTCTTAGTCTTACCTCTCTCTCTCCATCATTCAGTTTCTCTCTTGATAAATATTTCTCTCCCCTCATCTGTGTTAGCAGACTTAATGAGAATGAAAGTGTGTATGCATGTGTGTGTGTGTGTGTGTGTGTGTGTGTAAGAGAGAGGGGGAGAGAGAGGCAGAGACTGAGAGACAGAAAAATACACAAAGAGTGACAGCTATTAGAAGTTAACACCTCTCTCTCTCCAGGGACTGGCACAGTTCTCATGTACGCCTCGATGCCAAGCGCTCACATCTCCAGCGCGCCAGCTGCCAAACCTGGCACCTCCCTGAGCCCGGTCAGATTCTCTGAAAAGAACACACAGCTAATTAAGGCAAAAACAAAGAGCGGGGGATAGGATCAGAGATAAGTGTAGAGTTGCGTACAGCTGTATTACTGTAAATAGAAGGATCATTTAAAGCTTTACAAATATTCTCAAACAATGACTGGTTGGGAGAAGACAAGATGTTAATCCTCCATTTTAAAACGGCATAGGCCTCAGATTCAGATTTAATATGGTTTAAAATGAGGGTTTGATTAATAAACTGTACATTCCTTGGGAAATTATGTCAAAAATGGATACATTGCCTCAAAAAAAAAAAAAAAGAATAAAAATAATATATATATACACATTTTTCTTAGTATTTTCAAAAGTTATTTTCTTATTTCAGGTCAAGAATTTGTTCGCACGAACCACATCCAGAAATGAGCTTGAGACACAAGGCAGCCGTGAGCTTGTGGCCTGGGGGTTAGGGAACTGGGCGTGTAACCGGGAGGTTGCTGGTTTGATCCTCAGAAGTGCCCTTGAGCAAGGAACCTAACCCCCAACAGCTCCCTGCTCTGGGCATGTGGCTCACTGCCCCCTAGTGTTCACTAGAGTGTGTAAATGTGTGTTTCACTACACGGATTGGGTTAAATGCGGAGAACAAATTCCTCTTCGAAGTCTTTTAGTTCTAGTTACATTTTAAATATTAACATTTAGTCATTAATTGCATTTTTAATTGAAATTTATCATTGCACAGGGGCATCGTTTGGGCTGCTCTGTGATTGGACATGCTACTTTTTTGATCAAAAATGATCCAAAAAGAGATGACTAGAGGGATACACGCTGTAGATCCTGGGACAATGACACAAGAATGTCTTTAATGCATCCTTTATTTAAACTTTCAAAAACAGTCCAAGAAACAGTTGGATGGACGTCTCTTTTCTGTCAGTGGTTTAAAAATGCTAACAATCACAGGGCCATGCAGATCTGCTGCTTTATGAATGCCGTTTCTACAAAATACATCCTCTAAACATCTTGAGGGCCACCCCGCTATATGGGGATGCTTGCCTTTTAAGTCATTCCTTTGCTACTCTTAATTTTACTCATTTCATACCCTACTGCTACGTGAGTGGGGATATTGGACTCTACACTCCTCAAGTTGTAGGTGAAAATAACTCGATACCACTTTAGAATAAAGTTCATAAATGGTTTACAATCTGTTAATTATTGGTTATGAACTATGTTGTAAATGCATTAAAATTCTCAAAAAATTTATCTTAATAATTATTGTGTCATATAGAAAGTGCAACAGTGACCTGCTGTTTGCCAAATAGTGATCCCGCATCCGTCTAAATTAAAAGTTTCTCCTTCAGTCGACATTAACTCTGTGTGCTTCAGCACATATTTGGTTAATACGTTTAACCCTTTACTCACCAAGTTTAATCAATTAACCTCCAATAGAATGCATGTTTAGACACTGATGATAATGTATTGCACCTTAACATGTGCTGTGAGGAGAGTGGTGTGTTCTCCCTGTGTCTGTGTGGGTTTCCTCCGGGTGACTGTCTGTGAGGAGTGTGGTGTGTTCTCCCTGTGTCGGCGTGGGTTTCCTCCGGGTGACTGTCTGTGAGGAGTGTGGTGTGCTCTCCCTGTGTCTGCATGGGTTTCCTCCGGGTGACTGTCTGTGAGGAGTGTGGTGTGTTCTCCCTGTGTCGGCGTGGGTTTCCTCCGGGTGACTGTGAGGAGTGTGGTGTGTTCTCCCTGTGTCGGCGTGGGTTTCCTCCGGGTGACTGTCTGTGAGGAGTGTGGTGTGTTCTCCCTGTGTCGGCGTGGGTTTCCTCCGGGTGACTGTCTGTGAGGAGTGTGGTGTGTTCTCCCTGTGTCTGCGTGGGTTTCCTCCGGGTGCTCCGGTTTCCTCCCACAGTCCAAAAACACACGTTGGTAGGTGGATTGGTGACTCAAAAGTGTCCGTAGGTGTGAGTGTGTGAGTGAATGTGTGAGTGTGTGTGTGTTGCCCTGTGAAGGACTGGCGCCCCCTCCAGGGTGTGTTCCTGCCTTGTGCCCAATGATTCCAGGTAGGCTCTGGACCCACCGTGACCCTGAATTGGATAAGCGCTTACAGATAATAGATGGATGGATGGACCTTAACATGTGAAATGACTAAATTCACTTCATAAAGTCTCAGCTTATTCTTTATGTTGACATTTTAAGTAAGTTCTGTCTTACTGTGTCCCTTTTTATCTCTGTGTTACAGACGATTATTCATAGTATTTAAGGTGTTTACAACCTAATTAATAACCATTTTTTAAAGTGGTACCAATAAATCAGTACGTTTTCATATAAATTTTTATCTATATTTTTTTGTCTGAATTAATGTCAACCTCCATGTAAACTTTTACTCTTCGTCCTGACCATCAGCCAAAAGTTACAGCCGCTCACTCCGGCTGGTTTCCGGATTCCGTAAACAAGGCAGTGTAGACATACGTTTCAAGTGTTGGGGTATAATAAGATGTCAATTAACTGCATATTAGGGATTATATATCAAACAGACTCACTCACCGCACACACCTTAAGCTCTGATAAAGCCGCAGGTTCAAAGACATTGCTTGCATATTCTAAAGGCACTGGATATTGCTGGTAGGAAGGTTTTAAGGATGTCAGAAATCTGCCCATTAACGATAAGGGCCGAACGGTTTATTTCCGAGTGAGTTCCAGCGCGCCGGAGACAAAGTGAAGCTTCATTTATGTGCTAATATGGCACGGGGGAGATAATGGGTGAGGCGCGATCACTCGGCATGTCAGAACAAGGCCTTTGAACCACACTTCATTTCTACAGCACCTGCCACTGGTCTCCAATAAACACAAACAGTAAACACACAGAGTGTACGCCGGCAGACTGCAGCCAGTGAGTGAAAGGCCAGTAATTACTTTGTGAGAGTTTTATTGTGGGTGTGTAAGGGTGTGTGTTTGAATGTGTTTGTGGGTGAAACATTCTCTCTTTTGGCAGCTAAGAACCTGAAAATCATTAACCCCTTAAACTGCAGGCCTTTTATTGACTTATTGTTCCTATTTACTACCGAACCTAGCTATTTTCAGAGTGACGTAGCTCTGAGAGTGAGCAACTGTAATGAAAACATCTAATCAGTTTTTTCCAGCTTAGTAAATGGAGTCAGATTCGTGCCAAATGAAATGAAACAGAATTGATTAAATATGAAACAAACCTGAGAATTTGAGACAAAATAACACTTACTGAAGGACAAAATAATGACATCTCAAACATCGTTGCAGTTACACTGCCAGCTCCTTCCCTGGCGCTGCCCAGCTTTCAGTTTGCAGTAAAAACCTCTCCTGTGGGAGCTGTGTCTCCATTGGCTAATGAGATTTTGGGTGACAGCTCAGTGCCCCAGACATTTTTGATTGCAGCAAGTGTGTGGATTATGCCTGGGTTTCTGTGCTACTGTGGAAGGGAAAACAAACAGAATACACCAAACTCCTCACAGGGACGTTTCTGGTTACTTCTTGTATTGGGTCACACTGGGGCCCAGCCGTCCCCCTGTGATCGGGCGCGTGGGCAAATCTGTGCATCTAATAAAAAGAGTGGATGAGAAATGAAGAACAAAACGCTACCTTTTTTAATTTACTGTTTATGTGCACTTCCTTTAGAAGTGACATTCAAGATTGTAATCAAAAAACTCTTTTTATAAATTCAGAAGAACGTTTCTTACCATGTGCTGCTCTCCAGTCGGTTTGCGCTGGGAACAGGTGTAAAGTGTTTACGAAGCCCCGGTGTCTGTAAATGAGTAAAAAACAAACTGACTCGATCCTCGATCTGGTATGCTCGTCTCTCTCTCTCTCTCTCTCTCTCTCTTGGTTCATGGCAGAGAAAAGGCATTTGGAGTTTTTTTTAGACGACAGAGAGAACTCCAAATGTTGAAAAGTATGACCTGAGATTAGGATATTGCTCTATTCCTGCTCCATAGGTGGGTAATAGCGACTTATTTCTGCTATTTTGAAAATGTCTCCAAACTTGGGAGACATCTAACTGCTTTAGCGACAGCGCTACAAAACTAAACAATTTTAAAACTGCATAGGCCTCAGATTCAGATTTAATACGGTTTAAAATGAGTGTTTGATTAATAAACTGTACATTCCTTAGGAAATTATGTCAAAAATGGATACATTTGCTCAAAAAAAAAAAAAATAAAAATAAATAAATAAAAAAATAATATGAAATGAAATAATAATAATAAATAATTAATTTTGCTTCTCAAAAAATTGAAACACTGTGAAACATTGTACAGACCACTGTCCTGACCTTTGTTTGTGAAGTGATGGGTAGAACACTAACTTGAAATGTTTGCTTTAATATTTGGACTGAAGTAAAGTATTGATACATTTTCCTTAGTATTTTCAAAAGTTATTTTCTTATTTCAGGTCAAGAATTTGTTCGCACGGACCACACCCAGAAATGAGCTTTAGACACAAGGCAGCCGTGAGCTTGAAGAAGCCGTGGCCTGGGCATGTGGCTCACTGCCCCCTAGAGTTCACTAGAGTGTGTAAATGTGTGTTTCACTACACGGATTGGGTTATATGCGGAGAACAAATTCCTCTTCAAAGTCTTTTAGTTCGAGTTATATTTTAAATATTAACGTTTAGTCATTATTAACTCCAAATGTTGAAAAGTATGACCTGAGATGAGGATATTGTTCTATTCCTGCTCCATAGGTGGGTAATAATGACTTATTTTTGCTGTTTCGAAAATGTCTCCAAACGTGGGAGACAGCTAACTGCTTTAGCGACAGCGCTACAAAACTAAACAACTCGAGTTACAAATAAGATTCTGTGGAGATTCAAACAGTGAATAAAAACTTACAGACATTTTACACTTCAGCCGTTCCACAGAGATCCTTAACGTAAACAACACAGAGAGAACTGCCTTTCCCCAGAGTCATAGACATCCCCTTTAAGAAATAAAAGTAGGAACTATATTAATCTCTTCAGTTTTGCAGCATTTCTCAAAACTGCAGATACACACAGTTTATATTTAAAATGGGAGAAAACTGTGTAATTACAGCTTGTACTTCCTAATTTAATATGCCATTATTTAAGAGCTCATAAAATCTTTAAAATGAATATGTTTATGAGTAGTTTATGTTAGTGATGTTACATGTTCTTAAAATGGTTTTCCCTGTTGGCTTTAGTGATGTATTACGTGTTTTTGTTAGATGATATGGTTTTACGTGGCTATGAGCAATCATTACAGTTGTCTGTTGCGTGGCTGAATATCTTTTAAATATTTACAAAAGTCTAAATTTATTGAGGCAGAGTAACCTTTAATGGGGCATGTTCCCCACTAAATTAAATCTAATGATGCTTTCGCTCCTCACAGACTTAGACCAAAGGGAAGGAACAAAACCAGCACCACAGGACACTGCAGCACCACTGTAGCACTCTGTCATTAATATATTTTTATTATTATAACTGTAACACAATGCAGTGAATAAAACTCGACTATGCACGAACAAAAAATACACAAAATATCTGTATAAATAAAACCAAACCAAACTCATTTGGAGATACCACAAGGCCAAACAAAGCTCTGTGCATGAGCGCGTATATCCACGTGTTATCTGTGCCAAATAAAACTAGCCTGGCATTAGACGTGCACGGCAGTGTTACAGTATCCGACTGTAAACCTTTGAGTTCAGTGTTTAGAAGAGGAGAGCTGTCGAGGGCCGGTCTGGCTTCGCTGCTGTTTCACTGTCGCAGACCTCATTCCTCCCTGGACGAGTTTTGCGAGTGTGTGCATTGTTTTGGACGGTCGCTATGGAAGCGGTGGAGCAAAACATCCACATTCGCCCTCAGCCTTGAAGCCCCGTGTGAGCGAGGCTGATCACGCTGTCCAGCTCGGCACTGTTTTGCCTGCGATTGTGTAAAAGCGCTCCAATGCGGGATTAATGACCGGACACAGAAGTTGAGAAAACATCTATTTGTCATAGACGTCATGCCTCGTAATGGACTGGGACCAAACGAGCCACCAGCAACACGCATGTGAAACATTAGCGAAGGGAGAAGTACAGGTATATTATTATACCGCTTCAGCGCCATGTGCAAATGGTTAACAGACGAGGCTGGTAGAGGGCCGCTAATGCGTGATTTTTATAGGCCTTCCTGGTGCTAACGCCAGAGGTCATTCAGTGGTCAGAACAGCGGTGGGTATTAGTAAAACAGGGCTTGGATTTGTTAAAAAAAAATGCCAGGTGAAGCTCACAACGCTCCGTGTATTTATGGCTGCGCAGGTCCAGTGTAGACAGCGTGGAAAAGGCTGTGAAAACCCACCCAGGAAATTAGCTATGACACTATTACATGCTTCGTCATGACCGCCGGGCCGTGATCGGCTCCTCAGTCCCCCACCGGCCCCCTCCAGCCCTGCTCTGTTTCTGCTCCCCGTCAGCTATAAATATGACATCACTCAGGCAAAGGAAGCGGACTCCAGGTCCCAGGGCGGTCATAACTATGACACGACGTGTTTCAGGGAAACTGCAGCCTGTTGTGTCCAACTGTCTTGTTTCAGCGTCTTCAAAAGTGGTGGAGGGGGGCAGATGTTTACTGGATTTAGAAGATTGAGTAAAACGTACGCCACTTTCCTCTTGACAACAAATGCATTCTGTCAGCTGTTACATAGCATCGCTGTCCAAAGAAAACCAGGAGTCTTTGTGGTTTCTGATTTTACAATGTGTCAAAAGTTCACTTCACATTAAAAAGAAACAACAAAAAACAAAACAACACAAAAAGGTTTTCTTGTTTAAAGTCTCATTATTTTTGACATGTGACATTTGAGTGATATGTGTTTTCTGTAGTGCACTGGAGCTACTAGGTTAATTTAACTAACCAGCGGTGAGGGATACATTCCACAGGTGTGAGTGCGTGAGTGACTGCACTGTAAAAAGAAAATTGCTTCAATTGGTAACAAGTAATTCAATTAAGTTTATCCAACTTAATTTTTTTAGTGTTTAAAAAACATTAAGTTGGATAAACTTAATTGAATTACTTGTTACCAATTGAAGCAATTCAGTTAAGTTGGATCAACTATTTTCTTTTTACAGTGTGGGTGAGTGTGTGAGTGACCTGAGTGTGTGAGTGACTGGGTGAGTGTGTGAGTGACCTGAGTGTGTGAGTGACTGGGTGAGTGTGTGAGTGACGTGAGTGTGTGTGTGACTGGATGAGTGTGTAAGTGACTGGGTGAGTGTGTGAGTGACATGAGCGTGTGAGTGATATGAGTGTGTGAGTGATGTGAGTGTGTGTGATATGAGTGTGTGAGTGACTGGCTGAGTGTGATATGAGTGTGTGAGTGACTGGGTGAGTGTGTGAGTGACATGAGTGTGTTAGTGACATGAGTGTTTGTGTGACTGAGTGAGTGTGTGACTGACATGAGTGTGGGTGTGACTGGGTGAGTGTGTGAGTGACTGGGTGAGTGTATAAGTGACATGAGAGTGTGTGTGAGTGACATGAGCGTATGAGTGTGTGAGTAACGTGAGTGTGTGTGACTGGGTGAGTGTGTGTGAGTGACTGAGTGAGCGTGTGTTGTGACTGTGTGAGTGTGTGTGTGTGACTGGGTGAGTGTTTGTGTGACTGGATGAGTGTGTGAAATCATCCACAGGTGTGAGAGTGTGAGTGACTGGGTGAGTGTGTGTGAACGTGTGAGTGTATGTGTGACTGTGTATGTGTGACTGGGTGAGTGTGTAACTGTGTGTGTGTGTGTGTGACTGTGTGAGTGTATGTGTGACTGGGTGAGTGTGTGACTGGGTGAGTGTATGTGTGAGTGTGTGACTGGGTGAGTGTGTGTGTGACTGGGTCCCTGATAAATTCTTTAAAGATGTATCAGTGAATGTATGAAGAAAAAAAAAAAACATATATACATATATAATATACTTGGAAATAGATTTAGTTTCATTAATGTTCATTACTGCTTTAAGAAGTTTTGTATGAAGTTCTGTAAAGGTACCATTTCAGAGCCAGTTCTGACAGCAAGGATTTACTGATGTTTCCTCAAACTTCTAATGTGATTAACCTCGGCACTGTGTGGTTGTAAGAAAATAACCCTCTTGGTTTCTTCTTCTTTAAGCTCAAAAACCAGAGCAGAATAATCAGTCTTGGCTCCAGCGCTTGTTCTAATGGCACTCGTATCGGAGCTGAGGCGAGTGAGGCCACTGTAAAAGCCAGAGGAGGAGAGAAAAAAGAGCTGTTGCGTGGTGGCTGAAGTTCAAGAAGGGGGCAGCCCCAGTCGCAGCGCAATGGCTCTGAGTGGTGGATCGGCATCGCAGGAATTTTTTAATTTCCTGTTACTCAATAATTCTGCTCTTGTTAGGGCCGGGGACAACTTCCTGAGCCGTGTGCTTTTCTGATCAGCTCGATCCGTTCGACAGACGCTGCCCCGGATGGCTTTCATCATTCACGGCCGCTCCAGCTGCTCTGGATAACCCTCCACACCAACCCCCAGGGGTGTGTTTTGTTTCTTCTCTGTGAAGAGGGGGTCATCAGCTGCAAGTCCTGCTGATGTCACATGGCCGAGGATGTCCCCTCGTTCTTATTAAGGCTCGATTAGTCCACTTGTCGTTGACCTCCTGGAGCGAGGCCCGATTCGCCCTGGTCTCGCTCCCTCGTTGGCTGAAGGAAAATAAAGAAAACAGTGACATGAGAAGCAGAACGAATGCGGAGCTAAGTGCTTTACGGCACTTCCAGCCCTCCAGGGCTAACACTCTCTCTCTCTTGCTCTGTCTCTCTTAACAATTCATGGCTGTTCAGGGTTGAATAAGTCACCTGCTGTCCCAGGTGTTGACTCGCCGGCAATTGCTCACAGCATCTGGCCAAGCTATTATGAAGTGGCTAAAACCGGACCGAGGTCAATTAGCTATTATTTTTACACACAGATTTGTCCAATGTACTCCATCTGAAATAATACACTACCACAATGTGACATCCACTCCGGCTCCAGCAGTTTGGGAGGGGGCTTGTATGCAGCATTGTACACTCACTGACCAATTTATAGCAACAAGGATTTGCTCTTCCACTCTCCGGACACTCGATACGAAACACATACTTTGTATGTCTATATACTAGCCACATTATTAGAAACATTTACAATAATTGTCAGTAGCCTCTCTGTTATTGTGCTTAGTTTGTTCCCATTTATTCATCACTGCTCAGTTAGCATAAACCACTCTCCAAGTAGCAGTGACCACAATCATCGTTTACAGCAAATACTGCCCATTGATAAAGGGCTAGAGGAAAGGCAAGGCCAACTCTGCTTTCATTAGCTACAGTCATAATCTCTGTTGGCGCTTTCCCACTGCACGGTCCCTACTCCACTCAGCTTGGGTCTTCTGCTTTTACTTTAAACAAATGTAGTACATGGTCCTGGAACCGGGTTCTTTTTTAGTACGTGTTCACTCGTGGTTCCAAGCGAGCTGAATAGGGACTAAACCATGGTGTGCAAACCTTGCAGAGCACTGACTGGCCAGAGAGACCTGTCAGTCAAGACCTTCAGCACAGACTCACCATCTGTATAACCTCCAGCTGCAGCAGAGATTACATTTGTTTGTATCCAATACACGACGGCAGCTTGTAACATTATGGATTGTTTTTTGAAGAGGTTCAAACGCTCTTTGGATCGTTGGCTGACGGAAAAATCCAGCGAGAGCTGGACGCTGCAACAAGGAAGGAACACACTCTACTGATCTGTCTGAACTGATGACGGAGCTGTGTTCAGTCCCAAACAACACCAACAACAACAACACACCATGAGTAAACACCGCTTAGCGTTACACTGTAAACCTGAATAAGGGCAGAACTCAAAATATTAAGGCAATCTGTTCATAAACTCAAATGTCAGAAGTATGCATACTCGTTTACTTTAAGTGTTTACAACTTCATTTAATGCTTAATACAACTCAAAAAATAGGATTTTACCATAAATTCAGTGGACACATTTTACCATGAATTCATTCATTGCCAGTCCACTTACCATTTGTTTCTGTGCTATGGGGGAACACGCCAAACTCCTCAGGACAGTGACCCAATGTGGGTCTCGAACCCACGACCCTAGGAGTTGTGACAGTGATTCTACCTGCTGCACCACCACCACTTGCACTGAAATGAACTCACGAACCTCTAAAAGAAGTGAACCCGAGACCTTCCGCCATCTTGGTTGAAAATTGCTGCACTGGTCTCTGGTAATTTTACAGTTTCACAAACTCAAAAAGAAGAAATTGTTGAAAATAATTTAATTAGTTAATTGAGGGAAACATTTGAATATATTTTAAGTTCGAATCACTCAATCCAGTTAATTATTTTGAACATTAGTGTTTACAGTGTATCATCACCGTTGTTGTTTTCCAAAGACTGCTGTTCCAGTTAGAGATGGGGGTTTTGTGACATCACTGGATACATACCGGGAGGGAGCCATTGTTATGAAAAACCAACAAGGTACCAGTTACCAAAAGCATGTAGAGCTGAGCAGAGTGGAGTAGTGTATGAACCGTGTTGTGGAAAAGCGCCAAGCACCGCATTCATAATTTGGTCAGCAGTGAGCATGACATGTGGACACCCCAGCAGTACTAGTCACTGTGGTCAGGACATACTGGGTAAATGGGTAAATGCAGACTGTTCTCTAAGTGGGCACCAGTCACAGTCTTTCTTTCTGTGTACAGCAGTGAGACGGAGGTTTCTAACGAAGTGACCAGCGTGATGCCTGCGCCTGGGAGTCCAAAAGCTCTTTGCTGCTTTTACACCGACCTCTCACTTTATCTCTGAGTGCACTCAATTAAAGCAGCAACAGCTGGGAATAACGTTCCAACCACGATTATATTTATATTGAAAATATTTACAGAAAGCTTCAAATTTGAGAGGCGACCAAGCTGGCTACCGGGCTGCGTTCTGCAACATATTGCCTAAACAAGAGTGGGAGTCAGTCAACACAGCGCTGCCAGCTTGTCCCTGTTCTTTAGGCAAAAGTGCCACAGTCACAACAAAGCCATGGATGCAGCTTTTGGCTCAGTGATTGACAAGGGTGGCATATCTTTATTTATCTAATTAGAGAATTGACTGTTAACATGGCTGGCATGACAGACGGCAATAAATACAAGACAGAGAGAGAGACAGAGAGAGAGAGAGAAAGAGAGAGCAAATGCAGTGTGGGCCAGAGGCAAGGGCTTCACACTCGTGGAGCTCCGAAGCAAGTCAACCTTAACATTTTTTAAATTACAATAATGACTGTCTAAACATTTATCCTGAGCGCGCTCTTGTGTACATACGCCTTTGTCTAGACGCTCTGTTACTCCAGAGCTGGGAAAATAGCGGGGAACCATCGCGAGACAGAGACGGAGAGAGCGGGAAATATCAGTATCAAATGATATCATCTCCCCCTTGCAGTGTAAAGGTGAGATGGAGGGCGATCAATTAGGATTTGCGCTGGAGCAGAAAATAGCTTATGACAGTGCTAAGGTGCCCCGAATGGAAGAGAGAAAAGAAACCAAACTGCTCCACAGCTCCGCCGGGCTCACCACGAGGTTTTGGCCTGAGTCCATGACAAATTCAAGACTAAAGTAACTCAGTATTCTTGTATGGACTTGGACATTTAATTTAAAATACAGTTTATACAGAGTCGGGTGGTGTAGGATTCACTTTCTGTCATGTGTCAATAGCATATGGTGGATCTTTCATTTATCCATCTTCTGTAACCGCTTCATCTTGTTCAGGGTCATGGGTCCAGAGCCTACATGGAATCCCTGGGCACAAGGAATGAACACATCCGGGACAGGGAGCCAGATCATCTTAGGATAGTCCCTGCTATGGCAATGTCCAATGCATGGTACCTACTGTATTTGATTCAATTGAACTTGTTTCTTTTACTTTTCCATTAGGTAAATGTAATACCTGGTCCGGGGAACGGAGTTCTTGTGTAGTGCCTGCGCCTTGTGGTTCTAAACCTTTACGATGTATAAACCTTGCAGTGTGCTGATTGGCCAGAGAGACTTGTCAATCACTTCGCAACGCAGACGTCCAGCACCAACTCTCCATCTGTAAAATCTCCAGCTGCAGCAGAGATCACGTTTGTTTTTATCCGACTCACGACGGCAGCTCGTAAAATGACGCCGTGGTCTTTTGAAGAGGTTCAAACGCTCCTTGGATCGGTGGCCGACGAAAGAATCCAGCGAGAGCTGGACGCTGCAACAAGGAAGGAACAAACTCTACTGATCTGTCTGAACTGATGACGGGGCTGTGTTCAGTCCCAAACAACAACAACATGCCGATACACCACGAGTAAACACCGCTTAACGTTACCGCCGCCGTTGTTGTGGTTTCCAAAGGCTTTGTTACATCACCGGATACATTTCAGGAGGAAGCTGTTGTAGCAGAACCTTAAACATGGACCAGGTACCAAACAGAAAGTAGAGTGGAGCAGAGTAGGTACCGTGTGGTGGAAAAGTGCCATTTAATAAACTACACACTTAGAAGAACCTTTGGTTTCATACAGAAACTTTATTGCTAATAAATCTAAATGAGTAAAGAACAATTGAGCGATGGCTGTTGTAACTATGGCATCACTCAAAAACCCTTTGTAACCCCTTTATTTTTAAGAGCCTAAGACACTCATCCAACATTTCTAATGAGTCGCTCTCTGTTCTTGGAAGGCTTTACTCCAGATATTAGAACACTGCTGTGCAAACTGGATGGCAGTCAGGCACATACACATCACTGAGGCAGTGATGTGACTCCAACACTTCCCAAAGGCATTAGATGTGAAGCATTAGTGCACAATCCTGGGAGGGGGTGCTAGCCCACACTTAACAATGAGCATGGTGAGATGAGGTGTTCCAGAGGGTCTCTTTTCTCATTTCCTTCATTCCTACTGATATAACTGTTGTGTGTGTGTGTGTGTGTGTGCGCGCAATTGACCATCTGTGTCCACAGTGTTGCACCCTAAACTTGCTGACGGTGTCTAAATAAATGGTAGGTCCTCCCAAGGGTTGGAGGACGTGTTAGTCTTAGGAAAGGCATCAAATGTCCAAGCACATCACTGATTCCCACTTGACTGCTCAGCAAAAGATCTACGCCACTGTCTAAAGTGGTCTGTTGGAAAAACAAGTCATCAAGAAGTAATGCATCTAGATTAGAGTAATTGATGTAATGGACGGTACCCAACCACGGACCCAGCAATTTTCATTAAACGAACCCAGTTTGAGCCACATTTGGGTTAATTACCCTTAAATGCAGTTATTAAATGGTTAAATCACTTCAGATCACATTCAGGGGAATAGTCTGCGGTGATTACATTTCTACCCTCCTGCTCGAAAGACTGAAATCATTTATTATCATTACGTACGTTGTGTAATAAACTGGAATTGCACATGTTTTATTTTTATGCTTCAGGATGAGTTTGATTTACTTTTAATGTTCCTTTCTGAAGTTTCTCCCCAGTTCTTATTAGTTATTATTGTTAGATAATTATTCCATTTTCACATACAGTGCCCCCAGGCTCCAGTGGATGAGGGTGAGCCTGTGCTTCCGCCGAGAACTGCTATTAATGCAACACCTCTGACCTGTGTAGCTGTTTAACACAGAGGGGGAGAATGTAAACTTCCCAGATCTGTCACATCAGGTGCAGTTTTCAGGGGATGGGGGTCGCATTTCTGCTTGTGTTACCACAGATCCACCCCTCCGGACCAAATCAGGTTTATATACCACCTCTGTTAATATGATGAGTGTCTTTCCACATTGTGTCATTAGCCTCCGCTAAGTGTGAGTCATTCCCTCGCTTAAGGGCAAGGCCTCCCTGTTTCTAAAGGTGTCTAGTTTGGGTCTCAGAGTTTCTTAAAGGCAGGGGGGCTGGATCTGTGGTAGCCCAAGAAGAACATGGTCCCCCATGACAGTCGTATACTAGACATCACAATGTATTTTTAGACCTTAATTAACATTTAATGTTTAATTTTGTTTTGGAAACAAACTGCAGATTAAATACACTGTAATTGATTAGATATAGTAACTACATTGCATGCAATTATACACCATCCCAGCATACACACACACACACTCACACACAGACACCCACAGACAGACAAACTGACTTGACATGCTTCCCTCTCTTGGCATTTCCTGTGGAAGGAACTGTGTGTTAAAAAAATGTGGACATCAAAAACCCAGCCGGCAGACAAGGACAGGAATGTTTAAAGCATCACCCCAATATCCGAACCCTGTGAATACTCTGGGGGTAGGAAGCAATGACTTTGGGGTATGACTGAGCCCCCTGGTCAAACCCAGCAGCTTAAGAACATTCACAACTGTCCAGTTAATGTCCATTAACACACGTCCCAACCTGCTGAGAGGAACTGCAGTAAAACCTAATTTGCTTTTTTATGCCCCCTTTAAAGGGTCTTAAAATCAAAGGGGGATTTTTTTTTTGACATCACTTCAGGGCACTGCATGGGCTACCTGTCACAAACACACACACACACACACAGTGTGTTGTGTTCTCCCTGTGTCTGCGTGGGTTTCCTCCGGGTGACTGTCTGTGAGGAGTGTGGTGTGTGCTCTCTGTGTCTGCGTGGGTTTCCTCCGGGTGACTGTCTGTGAGGAGTGTGGTGTGTTCTCCCTGTGTTTGCGTGGGTTTCCTCCGGGTGACTGTCTGTGAGGAGTGTGGTGTGTTCTCTCTGTGTCTGCGTGGGTTTCCTCTGGGTGACTGTCTGTGAGGAGTGTGGTGTGTTCTCTCTGTGTCTGTGTGAGTTTCCTCCGGGTGACTGTTTGTGAGGAGTGAGGTGTGTTCTCCCTGTGTCTGCGTGGGTTTCCTCCGGGTGACTGTCTGTGAGGAGTGTGGTGTGTTCTCCCTGTGTCTGCGTGGGTTTCCTCCAGGTGACTGTCTGTGAGGAGTGTGGTGTGTTCTCCCTGTGTCTGCGTGGGTTTCCTCCGGGTGACTGTCTGTGAGGAGTGTGGTGTGTTCTCCCTGTGTCTGCGTGGGTTTCCTCCGGGTGCCCCGGTTTCCTCCCACAGTCCTAAAACACATGTGGGTAGGTGTATTGATGACTCTAAAGTGTCAGTAAGTGTAAATGTGTGTGTGTTGCCCTGTGAAGGACTGGTGCCCCCTCCAGGGTGTGTTCCTGCCTTGCACCCAATGATTCCAGGTAGGCTCTGGACCCACTGCGACCCTGAACTGGATAACGGTTACAGATAATGAATGAATGTTCCATATATATATTTGTTATTAAACTATTAATGTAATAATAATATACCGCTATATTCATACTAGTATGTGCATATTAATTATTTTACTTCATATAATTGCTGTCAGAACAAAACCTCAAATCTCATATTCCATGATAAATGGACCAATAGGAATCCCTCAAATCTCTTGCTAAAATTTTCTTTGAAAGTGAAGACTATTTTCACCTGTAATTTTGTTTAGAGATAATGAAGTCCTGTTCTGACTGCAGCTTTAGTTTAAGAACGGAATACCTCTGATAATAATATGCCCCATAGGTATTGAACATATCATCAGGTATATATCAGGTCCTTAAAAATGTAGGAAAACACACACACACACACACACACACACACACACACACACACTTGACATACCTGACACATTTAACCATGTGGATTTTGGCGTGTGCGTGTGCCTTTTATGAATGATCCGGTGTGTGTGTATTTGTGTGTGTGTGTGTGTGTGTGTGTGTGTGTTTGTTGTTGGGCAGGTGTAGGGGCCTGCAGGCTGCTGGAGCAGGTTTAATCTGGTCTGCTTTTGGGACGTGAAGCCCAGGTGCTGCCCCAGGCCCATGGGGAGCGCTGAGGTGGAAGGAGGTTCCTCTCTAAACTGGGACTCTTTTGTCTGAGGTGTGTTTCAGAAATGAAAGGTATGTTGGAGCTTGACGTATCCGTGTAATCCGAGTATAATGAGTGTTTGTGAAAATCCAACACAATCAAAAACACCTTCTGACATCTTCACGTCAGTCTTTAGCCTAAATCCGACAGCGTATCTCTGTCTGTGTTTATTTTTCTTTGCTAGTCTCTCCCTCATGAATGATTTCACAATGTAGCCATCGCCAACACCCTTCACTTTCGTCTCCGTCAGCTTTCACTTCCAGATGTTTAATTACATTTCTGTTCATGTTCACTGTGACACTGAGTGAATTTATAGGATTAGATATTTCAGTGGTGTTGAGTTTTACCTGGAGTGTATGAAAGGCTATGATGAAATGGGTGTGTGTGTGTGTTACAGTGAGAGAAACAATTATTCTAACACTTTTGTTATCAATATTTCTTTCTTATGTAGTTCTTCAAGGTAAAACAACACACATTTTCTCACTTAATTCTAAACAAAAATGTTGCTACAAAACCTTGTGTCCATCTGTGGATGTAAGTGTGGCACTAGTTCACTAGGGCAGTGAACACACACACACACACACACACACCTGGGCAACAACTGGGGGTTAAGTGCCTTGCTCATGGGCACGCCTTCTGTGGATGTTGAGGGAGGAGGAAGTGCTGTTCCTCCACCCCCACCCCCCACCACAATTTCTTGCCTGTCCAGGGTCCTTCCAGTCCCAAGTCGGCTTCTGTTACCTGACTGCCCCCTTAATGGAAGAATGAATCCCTCTCACACCATAGTCTGGGAGCAGCTAACATTGGAACAACAGCCCCACTTCCCAACTTTAGCATTTGCTTGTTTTAGGTTTGAAGAGCTCAACACACTTGGAGGAGAATGCTAATGGCCCAGCTGCCCCACTCTGGTGCCCGTGCCTCTTCTGTAAACGCTGTGTTTACTGCATGCAGTGCCCCTGTTCTGTAGGCTGAAGCTTCACCGTAATGAAAGCTCAACTCTGGGAGCTGTGTTGGTTTTTTTAAAGGAAGGATTTACTTTAGTGCAAAGCAAGCTTTGCTGCCGACACCGAGACTAAACCAAAAAACTCTACTCAAGACTTAAGACTTGGGCTCAGGCAATAATGCATGGGTATGCATGTGTGGGAGTCTGTGTATGCCTTTGTGTGTGTCTCTGTGTGTGTGTGTGTGTGTGTGTGTGTGTGTATGCGTGTGGTGAGAGGAGGAGGGCTTCGTTCTACAATAGTAAGTGCTTCTAATCCTTTCCTGAGGCTTTAGACAACAGAAATACAAATTTAAGGCTGCATTAATTATGGGATTTTAAAAATAAACAATGCGCCTGCCCTAGAAAGAGACGCTCATGAATAAACAACAGTCAATTTACATTTTTATCTTAATATTAAAGCGTAAAATAACGTGTACCCTCTGAAAGACCTGTGGAACTGCTCGACTGCGAGTCGGAGGCACAGACGCGGGTCACGAGCTGTGTTCACTTAGTTCCACTTAGTGTGCACTGTGTGGCCTAATATTTGTGGACACCTGCATGTCCAAAGTTCCTTCTGAAATGAAGAGTATTTATAGGGAATACCCCCCTCTTTGCTGTAGTAACACACTCCTGGGAAGGCTTTGCTTTAGATATTGGGACATTGCTGTGAGGACCTGATTGCTTTCAGCCATAAGAGCATTAGTGAGGTCAGCAGATGATTTGTTTGGAAAGGCCTTGGTTATTTCAATAAGACAAAGCCAGTGCACATTCTGCATGGATTACAACAGTATGGCTCCTTAGTGAAAGAGTCTGGAAGCTGAACTAGTCCAGACCTGTCACCCAACGAGAACAACTGGTTCGTTATGAAACTAAAGCATTTCAATGTGGACCTTGAGCTGCTGAACATCTGAAATCCTATAAACAAGACAAAATCTGAAAACAGTTCACTTACAAAACCACAGCCACTGGTCTCCTCAGTTCCCAAATGATTACAGAGGGTTAAAAGAAAATATGATGGAGCTCAGTGGTAAACACTGAGTGGTAAACTTCCTAAATTTTGGAATGTGTTGCTGGCATGAACTATATTTAAAAAAATGAATAAATAAAAAATGAAATGATGTATTTTAGGGCGGCACGGTGGTGCAGCAGGTAGTGTCGCAGTCACACAGCTCCAGGGGCCTGGAGGTTGTGTGTTCAATTCCCGCTCCGGGTGACTGTCTGTGAGGAGTGTGGTGTGTTCTCCCTGTGTCTGCGTGGGTTTCCTCCGGGTGACTGTCTGTGAGGAGTGTGGTGTGTTCTCCCTGTGTCTGTGTGGGTTTCCTCCGGGTGACTGTCTGTGAGGAGTGTGGTGTGTTCTCCCTGTGTCTGCGTGGGTTTCCTCCGGGTGACTGTCTGTGAGGAGTGTGGTGTGTTCTCCCTGTGTCTGTGTGGGTTTCCTCCGGGTGACTGTCTGTGAGGAGTGTGGTGTGTTCTCCCTGTGTCTGTGTGGGTTTCCTCCGGGTGACTGTCTGTGAGGAGTGTGGTGTGTTCTCCCTGTGTCTGTGTGGGTTTCCTCCGGGTGACTGTCTGTGAGGAGTGTGGTGTGTTCTCCCTGTGTCTGTGTGGGTTTCCTCCGGGTGCTCCGGTTCCCTCCGGGTGCTCCCACAGTCCAAAAACACACGTTGGTAGGTGGATTGGCGACTCAAAAGTGTCCGTAGGCGTGAGTGTGTGAATGAATGTGTGTGGGTCTGTGTTTCCCTGTGAAGGACTGGCGCCCCCTCCAGGTAGGCTCTGGACCCACCGTGACCCTGAACTGGATAAGGGTTACAGATAATGAATGAATGATGTCTTTTAAATGTACAGCATCCAAAATTATATTGTAATTCCACCATCAAAGCTGCACATAACTCAAATAATATAATTTCAGGTTTATTTATACATCAAATGGTGGCCCTCGGCCTGGTCCTGGACAGAATGGGGCTCTATCTGGATCAGGGCCCAATTTGTAATAAATTAATGGGAATAAATAATGTGTATAAGGTGTTAAGGAATGTGACGGATAAAAGAGAGCATTTAAAGACTGACGGACGGAGCAGGCTGTGGTCATTCTTCCTGCGCCTGGTTCTAAACCAGTGGGTCTGACAGTACCCTAAAAAGCAGCAATGTGAAGAGGCCAAACACAGATCCTGAGGCACCCTGAGTAGGATGACGGCCGGTTCACAAGTCCACTCTGGCCCTAAAGGGCACAGTCCCACCTTGAGGGCTCGCTTTTCCACTCAGATTCAGGCCACCACGTCAAGTTCAGTGAGACGAAGCGCACTGTCCAGACACAGAGAACAAAGTCTGTCTGTTCCCCGCTTGATGAACCGATATCGCCTCTGGTCTCGAGATCTGACCGCAGCCCCCTGCTAATGGAGTCCATGGCGACCGTGCCTTTGAATCCTGATGATGGTTTATGAGTCTTAATTGGGACCGACTCATTCGGCTCCGTTCCATTGGTCCAGCGGAGGCGCAGAGGGGTGGTCACAGTACTCAGCGGCCTCTGATTGGATGCTCCCGTTGACCCTCACCTTCGCGGGACGGTGAGGACACGTCTCAAGTTCAGCCTGAGCCTGGGTGGCACCTGGATCGGCTTACCTCCACCTGTCCACTCACAGAGGAATCCCCCTGCTCTCCAGACCCTGCTGCACACACACTACTTAACACACCCCCCAACACGGATCTCCTTACAGCTGTTAAACAAAACCCCACCGATGCCGGGGTCAGCCCCAAGCCACCAGATGTGTTTTAGTGACTGAGATAAACAAATAAAGGGCAGTGAAGAAAGAACAGATCACTCTATTGGTTCTGACAAGTGCAGCTTTCCTGAAAACACAGCATTTTATCAATATGCTGAAGAGACACTGATCAGCCACAAGATTAAAACCACTAAAGGGCAGAAAGTGACCAGTCAGGTTTTAAAGTAAGGATCTGAGCCACTTTGACAATGGTCACATTGTGATGGTCAATATCTTCATGTAAAGAGTAGAATCTGTGAACAAACAAGATACTGATGCCCTTCTTTGCAGAAGAAATGCTGGATGAGTAGATGTCCATAAACGTCTGACCGTACACCAGACTCTTTAAAGCATCCTTTGGAAAGTTTGCTTCCATTGGAAGCGGAAACCTTAAGTTTGAAGAGTCTCTGCAACTTTAAAACTAAGCAAGGAGTTGGACCCTGAAAATATTCTTTACATGCAATTGTCATTTTCACTGGAGTGTATGAACAATGCTGGACAGTATCCCTCCCTTTAGATTCAGTGGCTGTTGCCCTCCTCAAGGGCGTAACATAAGAATGTGATGCTAACCTTTCATTAAATCACAGATTCCCTATTGTTTGCCTAACCCTGCCGTGACATCGCACGGTCACGTTTACTCCGCGTGTGCCGGGCAGAGGGGGACGTCCACCTCGTGACTACCTTGGCCAGTTCCTTTGACGCTGCACTGAAACGAATGAGTGTAATTCAGTAAGACGTCAGTGAGGACTGTCTGGAAGTGACCCACACTGCTGGATCTTGGGTTTGGGAGCAGTCCAGGTCCAGACTGGACTTGTCACCACCGTCCATGACACCAAGGCAATGAGAACATGTCACTGGCGGACGCTGAGTGGAAGGAGTTTAAAGTATCGCTCTCGTCTGAGCTCTGGTTTGAAGCTGGAGCTCTGAGTGAGTTATACAGTGAGATGTTTGGAACAGGCAGGGTCCAGGGCTTCATAATAAAAGCAGTGGCGGTGAAGAAGGGATAGGGATGGCTGTTTAGGCCTGTGAACCTGATGGACGACAGGTCATTTGTGTTATAAATTAAGAATGGGTTGTAACTTCTGGCTGTAGGTTTCTTAGTGGATGGAGTCCAGATATTGTGATATTAAAGCATACATTAATGTCCACACTTTGGAACTGCTTCACTCACAAACACACTCACCTCGCCTTCATTCATTCATTCATTCATTCATTCACCCTTCCATTTTAGCATGGCTTTTTTATTTTTACCACATTGTGGATTCTCATGGCAGTATAAAAAATTATATATATACAGTGTTTGTAGGCTGTGTTGAGAAAAAATTTGACCAATGGTTAACTTAGGTGCAGATTGTAGACCAATAGTGGCCTTGAGAAGGCGGGGCATAAACAGACCTGTTTAAATATGTACAATTAGAATTAGAATTACAATCACTTTATTGGCCACTGTGCTTGCACACAGAGGAATTTGCTCTCCGTATTTAACCCAATCCGTGCAGTGAAACACACATTTACACACACTAATGAACACAAGTACTATGGCCCCCTACTGGACTACCATTTTCGTATTTGTCTGAATGGAGATATTTCGTGTGTGGATGGGGCCTGAGGTGAAATCAGTGTGAAATCGCAGATAGAGGACAAGTCTGGAAAAAATAGGACATATGGTCACCTTAACTGCATATATATCTCCCCAAAAAAAGTCTCATTTAAGGCCTCATCAGATTAAATATCTCATTATTTTCTGTAACATGGTCACACAGAAAAAAACCCCAAAAACGATGTATTTTTGACATTTGCAGATGTTCCAGGCCGTACCTGCGCAGCAGCACTGCTGCCTTCTGAAGCCTGATGCTAATTTGACGTAGCGTTACCTGTTGTTCTCAATTTAAACATGGCGTTCCCTCTTTGCCCTGTATAATAACACTCCCACAGGAGAGTGGGGGCTTATTGTGGTGTTATCACCTCGGATTTTCTGGCTCTGAGTCAAACCGGGGTCCTGCAGGTGAAATGAGTTTGGCAACCTCCGCTGGAGCCATGAGGAGAGAACACACATCCTGCTGCTGTTAGAGGGATAAAGCCAGGGAAAATTGACTGCATAAGCAGGACAGATAGAGTTTCACTGTCACTCTCTCTCACTCTCTTACTCTCTCTCTCTCTCCCTCTCTCTCTCTCATCATTCTTTCAAAGACTTCAAACACTTCACTGGCAATCATTTCTCAATGAGACCCGGAGGAGCAGGGTTTTAATGGTTTGCCAAAAACCGTCCAGCACCCACTTTGTCCCCCATAATCCTGCACTGTGATGCATCAGGGCGAGGCGTCTGAGGAGGGGAAGGAGGAGGAAGACCACAGTGACCTCCTGTTCGGGACTTCCACAGGTCCTCCACACGTCTAACCCCGCCTCCTGCTAAGAGTCAGACTCTCGTTATACTAGCCATGATCTCTATTCTCTATTGGCCAGTCACACTATGGACTATTAATGGTTAAATGACTAATGAGCTATTATAGCATAAGGCATGTGCCATAGAACCTAGTTACACCAAAATGGTAACTGTTCAGAAGGTGAAGACGTTTTCCAGGATCCATAAAATATGTAAAAAACCTGGTATTTATGTACATTTATATAAATATGTAGTAAATAGATTTGTGGATGGCCTTTAAAAAGGCTTTAAAACCATTCCTAATCCTAACCTCAGCTTAAAAATAAACATAACTGTAAGCGCCAAAAGGTCAAAAACAGCAGTATTTGTTTTTGTTTAATTCTATTGTTCACATCTGACTCTAAACCTAAACTTCAACTTAAACTTAACGTTAGTCCTAAACCAAACCAAATCTGCAAACTCCAAGAGGTTAGAAGAGGCAGTGTTATGCTATTGCTAATAGAAACCGGCTCTCTTTTATAGCTTTTCTTCAGGTACATACAGGGAGTTTGAGTGGATTTAGTGAAACAGCGCCACCAGTGGACAGGAGCTCATTTAGTAATTGTACAATAACTACACGTTTTGATGAAACAAATTGTACAAATTAAATCAAAGCCATCATTTATTGTTCCATGTTACACTCCCAGGACTAGAGGAAGACCAACATAAATTGTGCAGCAACAGATGAGCTACTGTCTGTGACTTTACCTCTACTCTAAGGTTGACCAGTGTAGTCTCACCGAGTGGACAGTGAGTGAACACAATGTTTAAAAACTCCAGCAGCACTGCTGTGTCTGATCCACTCGTACTAGCTCTAAGAACTAATACACCACCACTATCCGAATCATACCTACTCTGCGGCCAAAAACACGTTGAAATGGGGCTAACAAAGTATGCAGAGCAGGTTCCCAAACGTTGTTGTTAGAGGGTCACATCTGGCCTTGAGACTAAGGATTATTTTGCTGAACCAATGCGACTGAACTCTTATTAACGGCACATGGATCCTGAGAATCCACATCACTTCTTCACATATGACTTTGTCATTGAAGCCCCACATTCCAGAGCATTGTGATCAATTAGGTGTTCATTTTTGCTTGTGGGAATACCTCTTTGATCTTCTGGGATACACTGGCTTTGATTGATACCCAATATCACAAACCAGCCTCTTTTCCGCCTCATTAGATGTCATGAAGTAGACACACACACACACACAAAGTTCAACAGCTCCCAAAGCCTCGTACAATGATAAATGACCGTCCTTAGACCACCAGTCCTCTCCAGCCAACTCTGGCTGGCCTCATTAAGGGGCGCGATGAGCATCACTGCTGCTGCAATCAAAGTGGCTCTCCTCCATTAGCCCATTTGTGACCACACACGTGGATGAGCGCTCCCATGCCTGCTCAGGTGAGCGGTAGAGGCCTGGACCAGAGTGACCGCTGGGTTACAGCAAGACAAGCGATTCTCCTTCTGCGCTGCCCACCTGGTGAAACCAAAACCCAGCGTGTGGGTAATCATTTTGGGATTAGGTTGAGGGGGAGGGTAGAAAATCATTATATCCTTAACCTGCACTAAAAGGCTGGGTTATGGAAGACAAAGTGCAGTTGAGTTCCAGCTAATGACTGACTAGCACTGAGTGAATGATGTTTGGAGGGCAAAGAGAGACAGCAGAGCTGAAATAAAAGATATCGTTGCGGTGCAAAAAAAAACACATATCTCCCAAAATTGTAACTTTACGTGAGAAGGAAAAACGTTCTTAACATTTAATGGAAGTCAATAATAAAAATATTTTATTCCAAGTCATTTTGGAGCGTTTCTATTGGTGCGTTCCTCATGAAGTTTGACCACAATGCAAAGGGCAGCTGTGTCTAAATGCTGTAGTAAACTAACAGTCAAGAGAACTAGAGATATGTGTTTTTAATTGGACAGTGATGAATTCCAATCCCAATATTTAGAATAAATATGAGCTTTAAAAAGGGTTCGTCTCTGTTTACTGAAGTAAAAATTGCGCTAAATAATTGTAAGCACGACATCATACAGTGTGTACTAGATATAGTTTGCCATTCATAGATTAATTTTTGATGTCAAAAATATTTAATGTGAAAAATCAGTCTTAAAGGGAAAAATTCTGGGGTACTACTGTTTTCATTCATTCATTCTGCATTTTTAAAGGTAGAGTGGTAGATCTGAGTATGAAATGAGGCTGTAGCGTACGTGGCTGAAGTTTAACTTATCTCTACGTTTTTATTCACTGTTTGAATTACCACAGATACTCATTCGTAACTTGAGCTGTTTAGTTTTGTAGCCGTTTTGGTCTGTGTTTACTTTCATGCAGTTAGTGCTCTCCTGAATTCGGAGTCAGTTCCACCCTTAATAATCTGTATTACCCACCTATGTAGCAGCAACAGAGCAACATCCTCAGCTCTTTTTATGCTTTTCAAACTTTGAACCATCTGCACATCTCCAGATTTCTCAACTGAGGCTTAGTCATTGATCCACAGAGAGAAAGACATTTCAGGCTGAGTGTCTTAGCTTTTCCCTCATTTACAGAGCTAGGCCTGTGTACAAATATGTGAGGATTTTCCAATAGGCAGACTGTCTAGAAAGCGGGAAACTTATAAAAGTATTTTATCATTAAAATCTCAAACATTACCTTTAACACTGACTCTGACCATAGACCTGACTGTAAACACTGCCCATAGGCATGATCCTAACGTTAACCCCAACCCTGAACCTGACCACAAAACTAACCAAGACCATAACCCAAACTCATACTCATAAAATATATATATATATTTGCCATTCAACAGTACATTAATGCAGGACAATAACACTAAAGCTAAATGCACAAAGAGATGAATCACCCGTAATACGTATGTGAAAGACTTTCTCTGGTACTGAAGGATGTATCTGTCCAAATGGACAATTACAGACAATGCCCAGGCTTCTGATGTTATTGTTTTTAGCTCTGCGTCAACAGCTTGTCATTGTGCATCACATAAAACCTTAACATTATCTCTCAAACCCTCCGTCGCAGGTCCTCTGCGAGCGACTTGAAAGCCGACTTGGAGCATCTACTCTTGCGCTTTGAATGGTAAACATCATTAGGTGCGCTAAGTGCAGCGTTTATCGGCCGAGATGACTCACGCAGTCAAACGTGGTGGAATGCCAGACGGGGCGGCCCAGTCAGCTGCAGCATTTCAAAGAAAGGACAGGGGGACTTCATTAGAACATAAACGGAAGGCTTGAGAATAATAAATAAATAAGTCAGTAAATAAGTAAATAAATAAATGCGATAAACACTGCGCGGACATGAAAGGGAAACACGCTTAAAGACATCTTCAAGAGCCTCCCTCAGCAGGATAACCCACTCTGGGTATGGGGCCAAAAACAGGCTTAACCAGATTCTGTAATTTGGGTGGATATGGGGGTGATGAGAAAGAAGCATGTGTGTGTGTGTGTAGTGGAGTGGGGGGGTAGGGTGTGTGTGTGGGGGGGGGGGGGGGTGAGTGAGACTATGGGGAAAAGTGAGAGACGGAAATGGTGGGGGCATAATGAATGACATATTGTGAAATCTTTACCTACAAAGCGGAGTCTTCTTCCATGCAAATGAGTCGCCCAGCTCCCCGTCGATAAGGATCTGTTTGATGGGCCACATGCTGAATATGAAGCGGCTAATTCCCTTATTAGTATTCCGTGCGCCTGATTGGCGAAGACCAGGGGAAAGGAGCTGGGTGCCTTGGCTCTTGTCGGCGGCGGCATGATTAAAAAAAAAAAAAAAGAAATAGAAAAAAAGAAAACCCCAATATTGATTTGTTTAATGGTGTCAAGCGAGTCAAAAATCACAAATCTCCAGCCAATTGTTTATGAGGCTGTTAGCGGGGCAATGGATGCCCCTCGTTTAATTAATAACTCATTACAGAGATGTGATTATATGCTTGAGCTCCTAATAGGCCCTGTCTATTTAACGTGCCCAGGCACAAAAAAGGAAAAACAAAACCAAAAAAAAAAAAAAAAACAGGGATAAAAAGAGGTGTTTTGGCAGCGCTGAGGGAAGAGGACGAAGCGCCGGATGCACTCAAGTGCCTGTTTGTCTTCCCCGATGTCTTTGTTTGTTTTGCCTTGTGCCTGTTCTGGCGGACGCTTCCACAAATTCACAGAGTGACTGCAAACTCATGCAATTTGAACAGGCCTTGTGTTTTAGCCCAGTGGAATAGCCCCCACCTCTATCCCCCCAACCCAATATGTCTCTGCACTTCAGATCAGGATCGAGACAAAACTATGGTTTCAAAGTTATGAGACTAATAGAGCTAACAAGGGATGGAAGTTTCTAACAACTGGATTCAAAACACAACCATTTCACCATTAAAAATAAAGGTGCTACAAAGGGTTCTTTGTGTGATGTCATAGAAGAACCACTTTTGATTCCATAAAGAACCATTCATGCTAATAACCTTTCAACTGGTAAAGAACCTTTACATCAGATGGAGGTTGTTTGAACTTTTTAGAGTTCTGCACACTCACATTGATCTTATGCTGTTGCTCAAAAACCCTTTGAAACACTACTTTATGACTTTAGAGAACCAATGTATCAGTGTCATGCTTTTGTTATATGTGTTATATTAATTGTATGTGAATATCTGGAAACATAGCTTTTAAACTTCCCCTGAACATAACCCTAACCCTTAAACTTAAACACTAACCCCTAAATCTAACCCGAAAACTAAATGGTAATAAGCTAGAAAGGTACGTGAATAGTAAACCAATCTTTCTTTTTTAGCTCTTCTTTGGATAAATTACAGTGACTTTGAGTGTATTTACTGATTATTAGATGTGATGTCAGGTTGGCTTTATACAACCCAGAGCCTAAATATTAACCCTACACCTAACCTTTCCCCAAATCTCAGAGCCATAACCTCACACATAAATTTAACTCTAAACATGACATTAACCATAATTCAAACCCTTCATTATACAGGGGTTGGACAATGAAACTGAAACACCTGGTTTTAGACCACGATAATTTATTAGTGTGGTGTAGGGCCTCCTTTTGCGGCCGATACAGCGTCAGTTGGTCTTGGGAATGACATACACAAGTCCTGCACAGTGGTCAGAGGGATTTGAAGCCATTCTTCTTGCAGGATAGTGGCCAGGTCTCTACGTGATGCTGGTGGAGGAAAACGTTTCCTGACTCGCTCCTCCAAAACACCCCAAAGTGTCTCAATAATATTTAGATCTGGTGACTGTGCAGGCCATGGGAGATGTTCAACTTCACTTTCATGTTCATCAAACCAGTCTTTCACCAGTCTCGCTGTGTGTATTTGTACATTGTCGTCCTGATACACGGCACCGCCTTCAGGACACAGTGTTTGAACCGTTGGATGCACCTGGTCTTACTGGTGCAGTGTGGAGTTAATGAAGATTGGCCACCAGGCTGCTCCAATTTAGCCATGAAACCTCCCACACTACAATGACAGGTGTTTCACTTTCATTGTCTAACCCCTGTATGTGCAGTATGGAACGATTTATGATGATGATGATGTAATGGTACACATTTACAAACTTTTCCAGAAGGTGCTCTTGAGCAAGGCACCTAACCCCCAACAGCTCCCTGGAGGCTGCAGTGGATCTCCGGGGTATGAATATATATGTGTGTGTGTGAGTGTGTGTTCACTGTAGGTATGGTTTAAATGCAGATACCCACTTGTGTTGTACTGCTATACGATGATCAAAAAAACACATTTCATGTTTCATTTATAAGGTGCTGTTCTCACACCCAAAGTTGCTTTACATCGTTGGTCACCAAACTTTTTACATATAAGATCACCTTTTTGAAATCTGATCTACCAGCGTAAACGTCAGGCTAAAGCTACTTAAAATAACAACAATGTATATCGCCTCCAATGATATAAAACTGTTTACTTACTTTATTAATGTACAGCCGAGTGTGGTCTGTGGTGGGACTCTGGTGGTACGCTGTCTGTAAGAGCTGCACAGGTGTTCTGACAAGTTGTAATACGTACTGATTCATATCCTACAGCAGCTCTGCACATGCTCAGACCCACAGTTGAATGTTGTTGTGTGTTTTCATGGTAAATCTTATCGAGTGCATTTTACAAGCTTAACTTACTGTTATTTGCTTCAGCATTCCAAAGCTGTAAATGCTAAGTCAAATGTGCAAAATAATATAAATATATAAACAATTTATTATCACTGCAATTACCTTTAATTACCTTATCTTTCCCCGGTTATGGGGATTTAGGCTGTGCATATCTCCTGCTTATAATTCTGCAGGGTGCAGTTTGAATTTCGATGCCTGTTCTTATAAAAGTACACTATGTTCACCCATTTTGACTTGGTAGCACATCTCGACAGAACACTGGGGTATAGTGTGACTCTCACTGTGTTGTAATTTGTAATACGCATGGAATATTCGTGTAATATCAGAGCAGCAGTAGAGACAGAGCAGCAGCACTATTGATCAGGGAATTTGCGTGTAAAAAATTGTGGAAATATGTCGTTATATGTCCCTGCTTAAGTAGCTAGTGAACCACTGCGGATACAGAATGATGCGACTATGGTAACTATAACTCGATAACTAAAGAAGCCATGATATATTATGATTGATTTGCATGGTCTTGGATATTGACCTGTCGATTGTGATTGAATGGTTGGTGAACACTGGTTTAGGAAAATAACAACAAAGCAACATTCAGTTATTCACAGGAGGAACCTGATAAAAATAGTAATTAGCTCATAAGTAATTAAATTTTCCAGCCGAAATTCTAAATTTGTTATAGTTACTGTTTACTACTAAATACATTGATCTGTCTGCTCTCTATTTACTACCACATTAGGTGGATTGGCTGAGTGACTGGGTGAGTGTGTGAAACTGACCACAGGTGTGAGTGAGTGACTGCGTGAGTGTGTGAAACTGACGACAGGTGTGAGTGAGTGACTGGGTGAGTGTGTGAAACAGACCACAGGTGTGAGTGAGTGACAGGGTGAGTGTGTGAAACTGACCACAGGTGTGAGTGAGTGATGGCGTGAGTGTGTGAAACTGACCACAGGTGTGAGTGAGTGACCGGGTGAGTGTGTGAAACTGACCACAGGTGTGAGTGAGTGACTGGGTGAGTGTGTGAAACTGATCACAGGTGTGTGTGTGTGTGACTGGGTGAGTGTGTGAAACTGACCACAGGTATGAGTGAGTGATGGCGTGAGTGTGTGAAACTGACCACAGGTGTGAGTGAGTGACCGGGTGAGTGTGTGAAACTGACCACAGGTGTGAGTGAGTGACTGGGTGAGTGTGTGAAACTGATCACAGGTGTGTGTGTGTGTGACTGGGTGAGTGTGTGAAACAGACCACAGGTGTGAGTGAGTGACTGGGTGAGTGTGTAAAACTGACCACAGGTGTGAGTGACTGGATGAGTGTGTGAAACTGATCACAGGTGTGTGTGTGTGACTGTGTGAGTGTGTGAAACTGACCACAGGTGTGAGTGAGTGACTGGGTGAGTGTGTGAAACTGACTACAGGTGTGAGTGTCTGTGTGAGTGTGTGAAACTGACCACAGCAGTGTGTGACAGGGTGAGAGTGTGAAACTGACCACAGGAGTGTGTAACTAGTGGACTAGTGCAGTGTCCAGGGCGTGTTACACCTTGTGATTCCATATAGATTCTGCACTCACTGAGACCCTGGACCAGACAAACTGGCTACAGATTCATTCGTTCATTCATTGTCTGTAAGCGCTTATCCAGTTCAGGGTCACGGTGGGACCTACCCGGAATCACTGGGCGCATGGCAGGAACAGATGATGATTGTAAATGACGTAAATATTTTCACATTTTGGTTAGCTTCCTATTTGAATTAGCCACTCCACCTCAAATGGTACAGCAGCCTGGCAACCGCTGCCCCGTTTAAGGTGGAAGAGCAAATTTATTGAACTGTCCTCTTCATGCAACACCAAGTTATGTCCTGCTACAGTTATGGTGTATGTTGTCTGACCATGTCACTGCTTTAATTAGCTGGCCGTCGAGATTACAATTGTTTGAACAAGAAAAAACATTATAATATAAACCAGGGCCAGGGCTGGGACACTCTGGTGTTGGTCCCAGTTCAAATGTACAACTCCATTCACATGAAGGACCTCACACTAGCAGTGATAAGCTTTAGCCGCATAGAGCGAATGAATGGAAACAACATCGTTCCTGCATTCGCAGATATCACCACCTCTTCAGATTAGCACCTGCTTTTTTTCCCTACATCGTTTATTACAGCAGTGGGGGGAGGGGGGTATGTTTTATGGAGCATACAGTGGCCTCAGCCGTTTAAAAAAAGAGGAATGAGAGCGGGTGATTATAGGGCCAGTTGAATGTCAAGCATATTTCAGCCCAGTGTAAAGGCAGTGAGTTGCTGGCCTGCCCCTGCTGTTATTGTTATTTTCCCTATTCCTTGATGGCCACTAAAGCGGAAAAATGGATCCGCACTTTGGGCAGAAATATGAGGCTGTCTCTCTCTCTCTCTCTCTCTCTTGCTCTCTCTCTCTCCCTCTCCCTTTTGTCTGTGAAAAGCTGGCCCATTTGCCTGTGTGGTTATGGAGTTAAACACTCCAATCCATGCCATAGCTTACACACACTATGCCTCTCCTCCCTACATTTTATTCTCTCTGACAGGATTAGCTGCTCTGCAGTGTTAAAAATACATTAAGTGGACCTTTGCAGGCCACTTATTATGCTTGATTATGCAGCTGGAATGGGGAAGGTAGGGCCGTGTTTGTAGTTAAATAACTTCTCAGATGCCTTTTTCTTCTCTCCCTCCACCCCCCTAACCACCCCCCACCAGAAAAAAAAAACTCCCTCCCTTCCTCTTTTTTTCCCCTCAAAAACCCAACCATCTTCAAAGAGTAAACGGGTCAGCGGCTCCGTCGCTAAGGCTAAGATTGATTTCCACCCGCCCAGCCTTTGTTCCTGCGGTTTTTGTAAAGGCAGACAGGTTCTGCTAAATTAGTTTGTCCGTGTTATTAATGGAAGAGCCAATTAAAGTGCCATAAAGGCGCGGGTGAGGCCAAAACAATGCAGCTACAGTGTGTGCCGGACCCATCAGATGGTCACAAATACAAAAAAGAATAAGAAGGCACTTGCCTCCTGAGTGTCCAGTGCAATAGTCACAACTGTTTAATGTATTTTTTTGATAAGTGGAGCCAAGACCATTAACTATGTTGTTATATGCACAACACTTGAATTTATAGCACAGTAATACCTATGTAACTACAAGTAATAGTACATATCTTGTGTGCACTGTAGGATTTAGGTCACTAATTAGCAATTAGTAGAATTTACAGAATATTTTATAATATATAACTATGGTATACTTACATAACACCTAGGATCACACTTCCCTCTATAAAAAGTCTATAAGACCTGTTATTAAAACCTCCATCAAACACAACGTCGCTATAAAATTTCAAGAAATTTTAAGTTAGTACCAGCAGTACCTATTAAATTTTACACAATGAAAACCCAGAGCTGGTACCAAACGTTTCTATAAAATTTAAAATTAATAGCAGCCAGATGTGATGACATCTGCTTTGTTGTGTACAAAAACAACAACAACAACAACTGTGGTTCCAGTTTGGTTTGTTTTAACTTTAGCATTTTGTCATTTACTATCAATGTATCAATGTGACATTTCCACAACTCCGCCTCCATCAGGACGGCATCTGTTTGGTCGTGAATGAAATTAATTTGTAGGCCTGAGGTCAGAAGGTCAATTAGCGGGTTAATGCCCAAACAACCAAGCACCGTTCCACACTAAACCTAATTTATAGGAGTTGTGAAACAGTTGAGGTAAAGCTAAGATGGTGTTTTTGGAAGTTAAAACAGAACATAAATGTCCTAAAGGTGTCAACTCTTGGTTGTTGTAACAGTGCCTCGTGTCTCTCTCTCGGACTGGGCCGTGGAGCTGTGTTCTCTGGAGGGATAAAGCTCCATCTCATACCTCTGAGGCGAGTACTGTGATCCAGATGTAATCATCCAACATCATTACTGGGCTTGAATGCCTGACTGTGATCCAAAATGCTCACAGCAATGTTCTGAAGTCCAGCATAGTCCTCTCAGGAGAGCAGGGGGACACACCGCCTGATAATACCCTTCTTTCCAGAGTCTTGGTGGACAAAGGCAACACCACTCAACCCATTCTAATGCAGAGTTATTGTTTATTGGCTAGGGTTAGTGTGTCCAGACCTTCACTTTAATAAATATGTATAAGTGGTCATGCAGTTCCGAGACTCATCTTACGTTCGAGAGTGACCGGGGTCATGCTGGGGCTTGGCTCGCCGCCCGTAGGTCATGATGTGAATTCGCGCAAATTACGATAAACAGTTTGGCCAGCTGTCCATCTCTCCGACCTGATTAGCGCGTGTCATGCTGTAATTCATTCTGGGACGTGTACGGGTCAGTCAGGAGTGTAACACATCTTCATCAGGCTGCAGCCAGGCCCCTCCCACTGCCATCATCATCCCCTCGCTCCTCTTGTTTAGACAGCTGCCTCCAAACAGGTCCAGAGTGTTTCGACTTAAAACAAGTGGACGATTCAGCTGCTTCACCCAAACTTTCCGTGGAATGGAGAGGGTGAAGAGTGTGTGGATGTGGGAGGGAGGAAGAGCTGTAGATTGTCATGAGGGATTAAGGAGGAGAGTGGATAAGCGGGTGGCAGGATTAGGGCCTAAAGGGTGGTGGTTGTCAAATGGAAATACTGTGTGTGTGTGTGTGTGTGTGTGTGTGTGTGCATGTATGCTTTTACTCACTGTTCCTCACTCATTCACTAACATACTCTTGCACCACCTATATGCTCAATCACTCGTTCACTCACACACTCACACTCATTCACACATTCATTTACTCGTATTCACTCACTCACACTTAGTCTCTATATAACTCACCCATTTACACATTCTCTTACTTATATTCACTCACTCACTGATCTAAATGTTCAATCAACTGATCACTCACACAGTCACTCACTTGTTCAGTCACTCATTCACTCACTCACTGATCTAAATGTTCAATCAACCGATCACTCACACAGTCACTCACTTGTTCAGTCACTCATTCACTCACTCACTAGCTCACTTGTTCAGTCACTAATTCACTCACTCACTGATCTAAATGTTCAATCAACTGATCACTCACACAGTCACTCACTTGTTCAGTCACTCATTCACTCACTCACTAGCTCGCTTGTTCAGTCACTCATTCACTCACTCACTGATCTAAATGTTCAATCAACTGATCACTCACACAGTCACTCACTTGTTCAGTCACTCACCCACTCACTCACTAGCTCACTTGTTCAGTCACTCATTCACTCACTCACTGATCTAAATGTTCAATCAACTGATCACTCACACAGTCACTCACTTGTTCAGTCACTCACTCACTCACTCACTAGCTCACTTGTTCAGTCACTCATTCACTCACTCACTGATCTAAATGTTCAATCAACTTATCACTCACACAGTCACTCACTTGTTCAGTCACTCATTCACTCACTCACTAGCTCACTTGTTCAGTCACTCATTCACTCACTCACTGATCTAAATGTTCAATCAACTGATCACTCACACAGTCACTCACTTGTTCAGTCACTCATTCACTCACTCACTAGCTCACTTGTTCAGTCACTCATTCACTCACTCACTGATCTAAATGTTCAATATACTGATCACTCACACAGTCACTCACTTATTCAGTCACTCATTCACTCACTCACTAGCTCACTTGTTCAGTCACTCATTCACTCACTCACTGATCTAAATGTTCAATCAACTGATCACTCACACAGTCACTCACTTGTTCAGTCACTCATTCACTCACTCACTAGCTCACTTGTTCAGTCACTCATTCACTCACTCACTGATCTAAATGTTCAATATACTGATCACTCACACAGTCACTCACTTATTCAGTCACTCATTCACTCACTCACTAGCTCACTTGTTCACTCATGTTTAATAACGCATGTTTAATAAGCTAGAAATTCTCCACTATGGGGAACATACAGTACTTTTTATTAAAAGACTACACATTACCACACTGTAAAACATTTCTGCCCTATAACACCTTATGAATGTGTTTATGACGTTTTATATATACAGGATTTATAGCAAGTGTTACCCAGGGTGTTTATAGAATTGCATTATTAAAGTTACGGCCTGTTAAAACTCTGCAGTTTACAGCCCCAAAGAGTGACACCCCAAACTCTACCCCGCCACATCTGGCCCCAAATAAGGGGGTCTGCCTTCATCTCTCCCCCCACGTCCCGATTAAAAATGCACCAGTGGTTACCATTTAACACCTGTTCGCCCTAATTTCCATTTCGGGGGGACGCAATGGATTTCAAATCATTTATCACTTCCTAAAATGCTTCCACATGTGGGTCCCAATCACCCCCCCACACACACACCCCCACACCCCCCCAACCCATTCCTCCCACCCCCACGTACAAGTCCTCCCTGCCTCGGGCCAACCTTTTCCAAATGTATTAAAATTCAGTTGGGCCCAAAGAAGTTCAGACACTGATGTTTCATTGTGGTGATGTCTGGTAATTATTAGGCCAAATTACGGGGTCCCGCTTGTGACTTGACAAGGTGGACTCCATGTTAAAGAGATGGGGTGAGGGGAAAGGGCTTGGGTTTGGGTATGGGGGGTGTGCTCTGTGGGCCTTTGTGCGCTTTAAATGGGCTTTCCTCCACACTGGTGTCAGTCAAAGGCCTGAACTGTGGAAGGCTTTGCCACTGTGGAAACACATTGGCATTGAGACAGTCTCATGGAGAGCTTTGGTGGGAGCTCTCAGGAGCAATCAATGTCATAGGTGCTAGAGCGGTAATGGGTGAGTGTGCTAGCATTAAGCTAAAAGGAATGCAAACTGTTATGAATTTACATTTCACACTCAATCCATTGCTGCGAATTGTGTTTGACGGCCACCAACTTACAGCCACAGGTTTCTACTGAAGTGAAAAGTATTAACATTAGAGTGGTTTGGTTTCCACTGCAGTAGCCATCTCTAAACCGCTGAGAAGGCTGTGGCGAAATTGCTGTGAGGATTTGATGGCAGATGGGACAGCAATATCGAGGTATAGTACTGATGTTAGATGATTAGTTCTGGATCATAAACACCACTCCAACTCATCCCAAAGCCAGATCAAGGTGAAAACACATATATTTTAAAAAGACCATTCCAATGGCTCATAATTGTTTTTACAAATAAGACGTGAATATATGGCAACCCAGTGAGAAAATACAGTCTTAAAACTTCCCCTACACCTAACTGTAAACCAGACAACACCCTAAAACAAACACTAACCTTAAGCTTAATCTGAAAAACAGTGTTGGGTGTTTGTGTAATTCAATTGATAACATTCAACTCTGCTTTTTGTAACTCTTCTTCAGGCACATAACTGGACTCTAGTGGATGGGGACCGTGAATGAATACAATGACTATGAATTATGATGAAGCAAAGTGTCCTCAAGGTACAAATAACTTGTTTATTTGGTATGTTTTGTTTTAGTAAAAAATCTATATTTGCCCAAAATCTACTGATGTTTCACCACAGCTTTAAAAAAATCTGAATTGTCAGAGTTTATAAAACACATGAGTGCATTTAACAGCTGCAGTGAACTAAATGAAAGAAATATGACATTGTCATATATTTGTAAAGTATATTATCAAAAAAATAAAAGTTAAAATTGTGCTATTTTTAGTTAATAATTTAAAAAAATCATGTGATTCAAAAAATAAACAGATTACCAAAATTATGACATTTCTTATGATTATAAATACATGTTTCAGGCTTTAAAGAGTTAATCTGCTTCATGCTAATTGGTGAATGATTCATGATTTTTCAGAAATACACTGAAGAATTATTGTAAGGTCATAATAAAAATCTGGAGACATTTGTACAATGTGTTGCTTTATAATAGGAACTTAAGTTCCCCTGGTTGCCAGATTCATTCCTATGTTATACACTGGAAAATGATGCATAGTTTGCTAATTAGCATCTTGATTAAGAATGTTGCAGCCAGTACTTATTACACAAAGTATCCCAAATGTCTCAGAAAGGTCTTTTAAATCTTTTAATGATATCAAATGTAAGTGGATAAAAGACAAGAAAAATACAAGACAGTTAGTTAAAGAGTTAGCAGCGCTGCTGCATAATTAGAGCAATACGGGGGAGAGCGGAGAGAAAAATCACATTCAAAACTTAATTAAAACTTGGAACTGCTGCATTTGTTGTTTACCAAATAGGTTTTTAACGTATTTGCTCCATTTCTTTCTTTTTTCTTTTTCTTTTTTTTGAAAAGCCAATTGTTTGAAAGTGTACTGTAAGTGTTCTTAATTAAAGTGGCACTGTGAAAATGTGCACTAATCAGATACGCTTAATAACAAAGTCCATGAAATTACTAATTAGAATTTCATTAAAAGGTAGCGCTTTATCGTCAAAGAAAATCGTAACCTTTAAAAAATGCTTTCAGGAAAGAACAGGCCTCTTCAAATGGGCTGAAACAGGGAGAAACTCCTGGCTTTTGATGTAATATCTCATTTAGGATTCCAGCTAAACTGGGCTATTTAAACATGTCATTGTTTTGAACGTAATTTATCAGACTAATTAACGACAGTCGTCGCTTGGGTTGGGCGTTTTTGTGACGGAGCGTATGGCTTCAGTCAAAGAAGCTGCCCACACCCCCGGCTCCACATTAAACACACATTAAACTGAAAGAAAATATGAGTAGACACACTTCTTTTGATTGTGCATTACATTACTGTATTTATTAAATGACAAACGATGCATTTAGAGGCTTTCAAATGCAGCCTTTGGGGCAGTGTATTCAGCACTTCATACCCTGGGACTCACTGCACAGACCAATGGACCTCCAGGGACCTGGAGGTTGTGGGTTCGAGTCCTGCTCCGGGTGACTGTCTGTGAGGAGTGTGGTGTGTTCTCTCTGTGTCTGCGTGGGTTTACTCCGGGTAACTGTCTATGAACAGTGTGGTGTGTTCTCCCTGTGTCTGCTTGGGTTTCCTCCGGGTGACTGTCTGTCAGGAGTGTGGTGTGTTCTCTCTGTGTCTGCATGGGTTTCCTCCGGGTGACTGTCTGAGAGGAGTGTGGTGTGTTCTCTCTGTGTCTGCGTGGGTTTCCTCCGGGTGACTGTCTGTGAGGAGTGTGGTGTGTTCTCCCTGTGTCTGCGTGGGTTTCCTCCGGGTGACTGTCTGTGAGGAGTGTGGTGTGTTCTCTCTGCGTCTGCGTGGGTTTCCTCCGGGTGACTGTCTATGAAGAGTGTGGTGTGTTCTCCTTGTGTTTACGTGGGTTTCCTCCGGGTGCCATGGTCCAAAAACACACTTTGGTAGGTGGATTGGCGACTCTAAAGTGTCCATAGTTGTGAGTGTGTGTCTTTTATCTTATAAGCACTAAGTTATACGTTTTTACTTTCTGGTTTTTGCTAAGCTTTCCTCCAATTATTGCTCATCTCAAGTTCCTTCCATCAGTGAAGCTCCGCTGATCACACACAGTGCCACCGGTCTCGAGAGGGTGGGGACAAGCATTTTCTTCTTCAGAAGCCACCACGTCTTTTCAAACTACCACTAACATGTCACTACAGACAATGTCACTGAACAGTGTAACACACCAGAGGAGAACACCAACTGCCCAGATCTGTCACAGATGCCCATGCCACATAGCACCAGGAGCAGAGAGGTGAAGATGAGGGGCCTTCCAAACTTCCAGTAAGACCATCTGTGCTCTCTAGGACACTCTAATGTGTGTTATATTTATTAAATAAAAATCATTTCGATTAAACAGTTGTTGTTTTCATCAGACTCATTGTTTGTCTCATTGTCTGTTTATACACATTTAAATAGTTAGAACTGATTATTTTTTCTCCAGCACCTTTATAGCATTGCTTTATTTAAATTGCAATTACACAATGTTGTAATATCGACTGTAATACCTGGTAACATCCAGTTCCATTGATGATAATGACATCACAGTTTTATGTTCACACTCCTGCAGGTTCATTCCTGGCTTTTTATGAAAAGTGACTCTTCACGCTCAGACACTAAAGATTATGAAAGGAGATAGGACCCCTCAGTGGGAGTTCATTGTAATAAGTAACTGATCTTACCAATATGGCTTTGACCTTAAGATTAACATGGCAAAGACCAGGTATCAGCTTACTGTCATGGCAATTTAGTTTTATGAGTTAGCTACTTGTGTAGGGTCTTGTTAAGGTGTCCCATGATAGGCTGGTAACCAGAGATGAAAGAAAGTACAGCGTGTTCTTCAGCTAATGACTTCACTCACCTGAATCCAGGGAGACGTCACAGTACTCGTCACACCAGGATTATTTATTTTAGCCATAGGTTCAAAAGAAGGTAGGAGGAGGAGAAATGGAAAAATGAATGGAATACTTCGTAAAGTTCAATGTGGTCTCTATTCACTGAAAACGTTACACCTTCCAACAAAGAGTTGCTATAGAGTTGCACTGCATTTTTCTCATATGAAGATATTCATGGCCTTTCTATAATCTTTATAGAAAAACACAAAATGAAAGTGGGCAGTGGAGAAGCCCAGAGCTTAAGGTCACCATACGCAAGGTCAAGCATTGGCCAGAAGAGTATAAAACCCACCAGCTGTGGGTGGTGGAACACTGGAACTGCATTCCTGGGAGTGATGTACCTTATATTTATTGTCTGTAGGATGTTTATTATCCAGAATGTACTTTGAAGCATCAGCACTAACGCAACCAAATCCTCACAACAATGTTCAGACATTTTGTGCATCCTTCTAAGAAGAGTCAAGTCGGCTTTAGAATGGACAGGATTTCTTATGAGGGCTTTGGTGAATCTCACCTTCTCCAACATATTATTCCAAGTAATGACTCCCCGACGGATGAAAATGACCCAAAAGCAATCCGAGGATTAAGGCCAGGGATGCGGGGCTCTGAGATCCGCCGCATCGAAAAGGGCAGCGCACATGACCGCAGCTCTAAAGCAGAGAATAAAGCATCTCATAATACGAGCTCCCACTGCAGCGAGACAACAGCCCGCTATCAGATTCATTAACATTAGGCTTTAACGAGGCAGCGAGCGCTTGTTTGGGCCAGCGGGGGAGCATCAACACATGCCGCAAATCAACCGTCCACTACAATTCAAGGCCCCCATTAAGTTAATTACCACTATCTCGTGCAGCAAGGCATGCTGGGAAAGCAGCCATTTGATTTGCCCTGTGGGCATCTTAAGTGTTCGCCTCAGAAATGCTGATCACTTTCCTCCTCAGAACCGCAGCGAGCGGAGAGAATTTACACACAGCAAATCTGGACGCTCAGGTGCCCATGGCTTTCAGGGAAAGAAATCCAGGGTGGAGGGCAAATAGAGGGGGATGCAACATGTGAGACATATTGTTGAATAATGATATGCGTTGAGGTCTAATTTAGCAATGTGTTCTAAAATACACAGATTATAATTTAGATTAACATTTATTGTGAAAAATGTTCCTGTAGTACATCCCTGAAACCTTTATCTTTGGCGGTATAGAAGGTGTCCATGGCTCTCTTTCCTGTGGAATGGCCTGGGTTCCTCTGTGCACTCTTAAAATGAGCATTCTTCACGGGTTCATTAATATAGGCAATGGCTATATTTAGAACCACGACTTCAATATTGAATGCTATGCATGGTTAAATGGTTCTGCGTATAGTGAAAAGGCTCTCTGCGTGGTAAAATAGTTCTTCAGATGGATGGAGGATCCGTTGTACATTGTTCTACATAACACCTTTTTGAAAATGTTTCTAATATGTAACCAATTTCAATGATGTATGACTTGTTAAAAGAGCTGAGCCACTTTTGGTGCTATATGGAACCATTTTCATAAAAGGTGCTAGACACATTCCCCATCATTCTGGAGAACCATTTTCACCATGCCAAGAACCGCTGTACAGTGCAAATGGCTTAATGCATAACGATCTGTTTTTAAGAAAAACAATTGCCTTTATTAGAGAACATATTAAGGATACTATTTTTAAAAACGAGGGGGAAATCATATGATAAAATGACTAGAGGAAAAGATTGGGAAAAAGGGAACTGGAATGGAAAGCAATACGTCTATTAGCTTGAGTTCATATGGGAGTTAATATGTGATTTAAAAAAAAAATGCAGAGAAAACTAATGTAATTTGTTTGTACCTGATATCTATGATTTCTGAGAAAGATTAAAGATTCAAGATGAGATCTTCAAAATCACTCCTTATTTAATGATAAGGAGAAGCTCAGATATTCCTTACATCACTACATTCTGATTATGTTTCTATGGAGCCCCTAAGGAGACATGGTGGGTTTATTTAGCAAGTTGTGGCCACTATATAGTATTTTGAGGCCACAGAATAAAATATTGAGGCCACGAAATAGTATTTTGAGGCCATGAAATAATATTTTGAGGTGACAAGATAGTATTTTCAGGCCACAAAATAGTTTTTTGAGATAATTTATTGAGGCCACGGAATAGTATTTTGAGGCCATGAAATAGTATTTTGGGGCCACGAAATAATATATTGAGGCCACAAAATAGTATTTTGAAGCTTGGACCAAGGTACCTGCATTTGCAAAGCATATTGCGTTGTGGTTCATGGACGACATGGAAAAGCAGTGTGAATTAGAGAACTTTCTCCAGGAGAGATTTATGGAGGAGAATCAAATAGCAAAAATAGTGGAAGACAATGTAGGTTTGTACAAGTTTTGTCAGGATGTGCAATCATTTCATGGCCTCAATTTACTATTTTGTGGCCTCAATATATTATTTTGTGGCCTCAAAATACTATTTTGTGGCCTCAATATATTATTTTGTGGATTCAAAATACTATCTTGTGGCCTCAATATATTATTTCGTGGCCTCAAAATACTATATAGTGGCCATGACTTGCTAATAAACCCACCATGTCACCTTAGGGGCTCCATATGCTTCAAAGTAAATTTACAATCACTTTATATTAGAACAATGGAGAACAATTAAAGAAACAGTGCTGTAAACTGTTGTGGGAGATTGTTACACAGGAGACAGTCCTGCAGCTCCTGACCTTCTGGAGTGACACATACATTCTCAGAAAAATTGGTATGGAAGAGTACATTATTGGTCACTAAAGGTACAAACAGTGTAAATATACTTTTAAAAGTACAACAGCAGTGTTAAAGTCCAGTTGTGGGGAAATATTAATAATATTTAAAACAGAACTGTGTAAAATAAAAGAAAATAATACAAGTCTTGGAGGTGAAATGTGGCGTACATAACCAACACAGTTTTTACAATCTACCGTTAGTGTAGAACTATGTTCTGTGACTGAAGGCACAGAAATGTACCCTTGATGGTACCAAAGGATTAGTGTAATGTTTAAAAGGATTTAAGGTAATGTTTTTGGTTAGATCTTTCACACAGGATAGGCATTATAAAAATAATGAGAAAAACGAACGTACACATTTACAGAAGGCTAACTCAATTTTATAGACATTGTACGAATCTTGAGAATGGTCTTTTAGTCAAATATATACAACATATAATTCACACTGAGCCCTGTCTGAGGATGCAGTCACCTGGTCAGGGCTTTGTAATTAGGCTCTGAAAAAAAAAATGTGTGATCGCAGAAACCAACCAAAGAGTCTAATGAGAGACTTTAACCAAGCTTATTATCTCACTGAGGACCTGAAGACTGATTAAAATGGAGGAAAGCCTGGGTCACTGATACTGCCTCACTCAAGAATCCTCTGAATTATATTGTTATACAGTACACATACATTATTCTGCAAAAGTTGAGGCACCTGCACTCCACAATATTAGAACAACAATTAATAACATTACTACAGTGTGATATGGTGTGTGAATGTATTGGTTTCACCTGGTTCTCCTCGTGGCAGTCCAGTATTATTTGAGCTTATTGTCCAATGCCTAGTTTTAATGTTTAATAAGTACTTCATTGTGTTTAATCAAGTGCTGTAGATCCATACGATCAAGGAGAACATCTGGAAACAAACTTTGTTCTTCATACTCTCTAACAACAAATACTGTTTATACTAAAAAAATAATTTTACATTTCTACATTTGTTTTCGTATTTATCGTAATTATATAGAAAATACATTATTTTAAATAATAATCTTCACTGCCTAAGACTTGTGGATGGAGAAGCATCTACTGAACATTCAACAGCTGTTAGCTCCAGTGTTATCTGACCAGACTCTCCACGAAAACGAAGATGTTCAGAGCTTCCACCGAAGCAGCAATATTCAATTTAGCGCTGGGCGTCTTACAATGGGCCTTATCGGAGGCTTTCATCCCAGTAGACAGTTGAGAAGCACTGCACTCGCATAATAGCCGCATATCAATTTTTTATTTTTTTTTGAAGTGAAAAAGATTACAGAATCTAAATAAACATAATAAGGCTCCAGCAATACTCTCACCGCTTAGGCCTTATCTAAAAATACTCTAATGAGCCTCCAACATCTATCCACTTGTTTCTCAGTAGAAAGCCTTTTCCTAATGATACTGCAGAACAGACCACAGAAGAGAGGAATGGAAAAGAGGAAAGGAAAGAAGGGAGGGAGGCAGGTTTTGGAGAGTGGAGGAGTGAGAGAAGGAGGAGTGTGTGTGAGAGAGAGAGAGAGAGGGAAAAACATTAATTATTAGCCCCAGTGGGATCTCTTATATTCTGTCTAGCTTGGACAACACCAATTAATACAGCAATTATTATCCTGGCCTGTAGCGAAGGGTTGACTAAGCCTGGCCATGTGATGAGTGAATTGTGAAAAGGGGTGGGTGGTGGGGGCAAGGTGGAGGGGTGGCACTTTGCTGGAACTAGATTACCCATCTTTCCACAAGCCCCTGTGATTACGTGTGGAAGATGCAGAGAGATTCTACCACGGAGGGTAATTACTTACCACACAGATTTCAACCCCAGCCATCCGTGAGATAATAGGCAGCTTGCTTTCACCTTCTGGATCTGTCACTTTTTTTTTTATGTGGATAATGAGATGTAGACCATAGATGCTTGACTCTGGATGTCACCAAACAACCCACAGTACTTCCCTGTGCAGCTCACTACCAGGTGTACACTTCCACCTCACCTATGCTCTCCTGTCTCCGCTTACACTGGCTCCAATTAGTGAACCAGGGACACCCATACGTCCAATGTGTCAACAGATACTTTACGCATGTTACTTAGCCAATGGCACATACTCCACACTCTGCACTTGCTTTCTATTATCACGCTAATCCCCTCACACTTGATCTGTTACATACATGACTTCATGGCGTAAAGCCCTAGAGAAGCTCAGGAGAAATCTGAAGAAATCTGATCACCATTTTGAACACATCTAGCATTTCCGAACATTGTCCATTGTCCAATTTTTCAATTACAGACCGTGGTCCATCGGTTTCTCCGCATACTTTGTTTGCCCCCTTTCACCCTGTTCTTCAATATACCACCAAGTTTGTGGATCCTTCTCAGTGGTGGTGTGTTAGTGTGTGTTGTGATGGTGTAGAGTGGATCAGACACAGCAGTGCTGCTGGAGTTTTTAAACCCCTCAGTGTCTGGACTGAGAACAGTCCACCGACCAAAAACATCCAGCCGACAGCGTCCTGTGTCACTGATGAAGGACTAGAGGACGAGCGACACACACTGTGCAGCGACAGATGAGCTACTGTCTCTGACTCTACATCTACAAGGTGGACCAACGAGGGAGGAGTGTCTCACAGAGTGGACAGAGAGTGGACACAGGGTTTAAAAACTCCAGCAGCACTGCTGTGTCTGATCCACTCTACACCAGCACAACACACACTAACACACCACCACCACGTCAGTGTCACTGCAGCGCTGAGAATGATCCACCACCACATCACACCTGCTCTGTGGGGGTCCTGAGCGATGGAGAACAGGATGAAAATTGGCTAACAAAGTGTGTAGAGGAACAAGTGGATATCAGTCTGTAGTTGTAGAACTATAAAGTGCTTCTGATAAAGTGGACAGTGAGTATAGAAACAAGGTTTCTAACAAAAGTTATACATTTAATATAATAACCCTGCTTTAAGGAGCTTTACTTTAAGACTCAACATGCTCCAAGGAAGACAGTGAGGTCCAGGTGAATTTCATTAGGCCACCCCTCAGCGGTCTCACGTTACACTGCAGGGCTGTAAACAGCAGTATATGGTGGGTGTCTTTTTCTTCCCAGAAGTTTGTGGCTTTCTCTGTACACCACTTAAATATATTGTACAGTACAGTAGCGAGGGAAGGTGTGATCCACACCTGACAATCTAGGGACATGCCTGAGGTGATAAGGTGTGGCCCAGCAGTATAGGGCCCCACATGGGGAGTCTGAGAGTTGTTGGTCTGAATCCTAGCCGAGGCCAGGGGGATTTAGGTTGCCTATCAGCAGGTTACAGATACCTGTATCCCTACCATTCCACAAACCATGAGCAAGCTCAAACCATACATGGGAGCAGGGTGATTTTAAGCACTGTCCAATTACGGGAACCCATATGTTACAACGTGACTAGTGCAGGTCAGGGATTTTCACCGTTCCATTTTACAAATGATCACTCCATTCCATCTATACGTCGTCCCTTCCCGTTTTCCAGAAACCCTCCTAGGAAAAGCAATTCATAAATCTCTTTCCAAACTTCACAGTTAAGGTCTTTTAGGGGTGCTTTTTTGTCCTGTCGGCCTAGCGTTCGCCTGTATCCCATTCCATCTCATCATCTGTAGGCTACAAACACAATCCCTCACTCTCTTTGCTGCTATTTTTAAAGCCTCTGTCCTTGTCTTGGCTCTGTGGGTGCATCTTTTAGCAGTGCGCTCCTCTTCCCCTCAGCCACTGTAAAATCACATCTGACAGCCAATGAAAACCCAACGGATGCTTGCATGTTATCTTGACATGGCCATGGTAAGCTGGCTCCGCTGACGCTAAATGGCCGCCGTAAGCCTTTTAAGAGCCATGCCGCCTAATGTGGACTCTGAAAAAGAGCATTTAGCGCCGCTACACATTTACTGCCTGTTTGGGTAGAGGCAGCAGTTCCCGTTTTCAGTTCTACAATAGCCTTAGGATCATCACATCAGCCCTCAGCTGAACTGAATTGGATCGCTTTAACTCCTCAGTTTATTCCTATCATTCCTTTAAGGTCAAGAATGCAAGGTAGTTAAATTCTCACAGTGTAAGGCAAACAGAGTACAGTGCAGCTATCAGACTTGAAGAATAACTCCACAATTCCAGTGTATTTCAATTACATTTGAGCTTAGGAGATGGTGCAGGGATTTATTTACAATTATTTATCCTAATAACTGCTGTTGGCCATGGCCTGCAAAACTCATCTTAGCCACAGTGTGCCATTATACTCCTTTTAAATGTGATATGTGACATGACTAGATGGACAGTATTGGAATACAAATGTATAACTTAAATCAGTAGAAACTGGAGACTGTATATTCAGGTTTATAGCATGTGTGTATAGAGCTCTGCTTTATGACACCTAAGGGTTTAATCTTCTCAGTGTTGGGACCTATAGAGCTGCCACAAGGAGTTTCACGATCTGCCTGGTCTCATAATTTTGTGCATATTTTGTTAAAAGACTTGTAAAATGTGTTCTAATTGTATTTGTGGATGTTCATGCAAATTTATGGCAACCCAGTGTGAATAATCGGCCTTTAAAACAACATCCTACCACCCTAACACTAAACCTTAACCCTAAACTTAACCATAAACTTAACACTAAGATCCAACAGATTAGAAACAACAACATTCTGTGCTTGTTTACCATATCGCTAGTAATCAACACTAACCCTGATCCCAGCCATAAATAGTGAATATGGCACAACTTCCGCCAAAGTATAAACCCGTTTCTACTCTAAACCTAATCCTAACCCTAAGTTTATCATTGAACCTTACTCTAGTCCTAGACTGAACAGTTAATCTAATTGTAAACCTCAAAAAGTTAGCAAAAAGAGCACCATTTTGTCTTATGCTATTGCCACATCTAACATTAAACGTAACCGTAGCCCTGATCCTAACCCTAAATGTAAACTTAGCCTTAATCTTAACCCTATCGTCAAGTTCAATTTTATTTTTATAGCAAATTTTACTTTACAGAGTCCCAGTAATCAGAGCAAAGGATCAGAACAAAAAAAATCAACCCTAAACCTAAACCTAAACGTAGTCTCGCGTTGCAAAAGTCTCTAGGAAAAGTCTGGATTTGGTGCCTTTTGCCAGTCAGCATGGTCAAGGACCGCCCACTATTTCAGGAAAAGATATTTGACTGACGCACAAAAGGTTCAACCACAAGTCTTCTGATGCTAAAAATTTTTTATAATTCTTTATGATTTACGTCGGACCAGTTAGAGCCACGACACACAGAAGTGTGTATTCACAAATGTACAGTGAGCCATTCTGAATGCAGCTGGCAGAATCCTGACAGTGCAGCCAGGCTAGCATCAGACTCTCCATCAACTTGTGGACGGAGCGTCTGTGGCTGACACTAACCTAAATGTAACTGTGAGCTCCAGATGCTGGTTTCCCAGACAGGGATTTAGTTATTTCTGGACTGCATTCTCCTTTCAGTGCAAAAATCACAATAAAATATGCAATGTAGTCTTGGGCTATGCTTAATCCCTCTCTGGGAAACCGCCTCCAAAAGTTTTAAATTCACCATGTTTAGTAAAAGAGCGCCACCAGTGGATGGGAGCTCACTTACGGAACATGATTATGAATTTTGATTAAGCACAATGTACAAACGTTAGGAATATCTGGAATGCAGTTTTTGTTGAAATCTTCCATACATATATATATATATATATATATATATATATATATATATATATATATATATATATATATAAAATTCTACATAAATTATGAATGAAACAGGACCAGAAACAATAGGTGAGTCTATTGTTCAGCCATTCTGGAAGGGGAAAGCAGCACGTGGCGTTGGCGCGTCTCTTCCCGCTCCTTGTCTTTGTGCTGAAGAGCCTGTTTTGTCCCTTGGCCCAGGCCGCCTTCACCATGGAGGCTTCATTTATTTAGGGGAGTGTTGTGTTGCACCCGGCGCCCTGTTACACAAAAGGTGGAGAGGAGCGGGGGACCAAGGCACTGTCATTGTCACCGGCGGGTGTAGAATAACATCTCTTGAGCAGCTTGTAATTAGAGTGGCAGGTATGTAATGAGGGTGCAAGATTCCCCCCTTCTGTTGTTTGTGCCAAGCTGGACCTGGCTGAAGATGGCCATCACCAGAGGACTGGCACACAGCTACCGCTGGGATATAATGACCACATGCCCGCAGTATGTCTTTGGCCGTCGTGTCAGGGGATAATTTGGCAAACGGGCAAGTTTACACAATTTACACCTTGGCACTAATGCAGTCGATTGTCTGAGACATGGTTACTGTCTGAGGACTGCTTCTGTAGATTTGCATTTTTAAACGTGGAAGGCATTGGCCATTCTTTAGTTTATGAATCCTGAATTGAAAAAGCTTTATACGTTAATTTAACTAATTTAATCTCACATTAATTTATATAATCTATTAAGGAGCTAAAGTAAATTCTATAAAAGATGCTGAAAACATTTGTTGGTTACATTTCCTATGAGTCCTTTATTCATACATGCATTTATACATATATTATGTCTTTATAATATGTTGTTTGGCATACACACTACAGAGTATATATATTTAATAAAGCCACAAATGCTGTTAAATGTTTATAATGACATTCACAGTATTTCTTAAACCAGTGGGACATGGTGGCGTAACTTGTAGTGTCACTGGTGTCCCGGGTCCTGGGGTTCTGGACTCAATCCCCACTTTAGGCCACTGTCTGTGAGGAGTGTGTTGTGTTCTCCCTGTGTTTGTGTGGGTTGCCTCCAGGTAGTCTGGTTACATTCAGCTATGCAAAGGTGTTCACAGGTGTGAGTGGCTGGATGAGTGTGTGAAGCCCTGTGATGGACTGGTGCACTGTCCAGGTTGTGTTCCGGCCTTGCACCCACTGATTCCTGCCGTAACCATTCCAGCCTTAACAGGATGAAGCGATCACAGAGCTGAATGAGTGAATGAACAAATTACTCATAACATATAATCAAGTGCTACAATATAATAAGTGTTCAGAAGAACATCGTTATGAAACCTTGTGTAATAGGGTCATGTACTCTTGTTTTATTAAATGTTTTCAGGTTATTATTATTGCTTTTAAGCAAATACAAGCTTATACCATGCACTGTAAAGCAATCCCACTTCAGATAACACCTGCAGAGCCCATTTCTAAGGCATGAAATGGCGTTGTCAAATGTGAACGTTACCTTTTTCATTTGGGAGCTGGCACTTGTCAACAAATGCACCTTAGCTTCAACATGTCACAGCGGGCAGGTCGGCTGTTATTTTCCTTGGCTGTTAATTCAATAAAAGTATTAAAACTACATGGATGAGGTGGAGATGATAACTTTGGATTAACTTGACGAGCAGAAAATTAAAATCATATAAAAACATTAATCTGAAATATATGAATTGACATTAGAGTATTTCATAGAAGCAAAACGATCTATGTTTATAATGATTGAGGGTTTATGTAATGTTGGCTTTTCAGTGCTTTGATCCCTACAATTGCTAAAACGATTTTGATTCCATTCTAGTTTGGAGCTCTATTGCTTATCTAAACGAGACGAAACATATCTTTGCAGATCCAGCCTGGTCTAATTGTGCATCAGTGCTTAATTTATTAAAACACCCCTGGATTTGTACCATGTTTACAATATATAGTTTGATCTTCCCAGATGTTCACATGAATTTCTGACAAGTAATCCGTAAACCTGCCACTAACACTAACCAGAACCCTAACACTGACCTTAAGCCTAACTCTAAGAGCCTCAAGTTTTTTTGATATATATTGATCTGATCAACTATATTTGGGATAAGAGCAAATCTATGTGATTCTTTCTTTATGCACTGGAAAAAAAAAAGAAATGCAGAATGCATAGATAAACCAGCAAATGCAGTATACGTGTTTCGAATGCTAGTAAGCTGGTTATCCCGGAATGGCCAGACTAGTTGATCAGTTAAATCAGCATCAGAGACATCAAAAGGGTCCAGTGTTGTATTCCCACTGGTCTGTGCCTGGTCTCTTAGTAGGAATGGACATTTGTGGAACATTTCAATCTTATAAATCAAGGTTCCTTAAGAAGGTCTTGTCATGGAATAGAAGGTTCCAACTGGTACTGTGTGAACCAACCAATGAAACGTCACCCATTTCTTGTTTTAAAACAGTAAAACCATTCATCACTAAGCACATATTCTCTGCTCAAAAAGTAAAGAAAGTAGAAAGTTGTGATGATTTAAAAAGGCAGTGTGTTTAATTTCTCTCCCTCGCCACTCAGCTCCAGTCCATCTGCGGCTGTAAAAGGCCGATTCAGTCATCCAGAAAAGTCCGGGTTTAGCTTGTGTTCACACAACATGTATATATCTCCCTCCCTTTCTTAACTTTCTGCACTCTTGGCAAAATGAAAACTTCTGCTGTCAGAGTCAGATTGAAATTTATATCAGTTTGTGGAGCGCGAGCCAAAAAACGATCTTACTCAACATTATTGTGATAAGTTTGGTGCCAGAGATAGAGGAGAAATGAAGGGAAGAGGGAGAAAAAGTGCCCCACGCTTCGCTCACCAGATAAGTCCAGAAGCCAAGATTCCCCCACTTTTCTCCTCCATCAGAAAGCTCCCAACCTGACCCTTCAAACAAGAAAAAACTGAGAAAAAAACACCCCTCCGTCGGTGGGTTACTGCCTCTTTGCATAATGTTCAGCCCCGAGCTACGCTGTGGCTCCAACTGCACACAATTTTCTCAGGAAAATATAATCGATCCTCCTCAAAATAGACTTGAACTATCTGTCAGAGGAGCCGAGCAGTGTTAAGCAATCTGGCGTTAATGCAGATCAAATGGAGGAGGGCTGCTGAAAAACGCTTTGCCTCATCTTTTTTTCCCTATCCCTCTGTGTTCACCCCCTCCTCAAGAGCGTGGAACATTCCCAGCTGGTTTGTAATTACAGAAACACAAAACGCCTTGTCATGAACAAAACCCCGACATTAGCTGCAGCTGATATCTACATATCGCCTTACAAATAATGATGCCTGAAACCCACATTCAGTGCACACATTATTTCTGATGGCCAGCCAATACCAGTCCAGCAATTAAGGGCTAATTAATTATGCATGTGGTAAATGCCAGAAAAAATGTATGCAATCAATAGCCTCTTTAATTGGTCAGAACTTTCCAGTGAACTACAAAGTACCTGGTTATTTCATTTATTGTCTGAAGGTTGGTTTGGTGTCACATGATCACGTGAAACAAGATGAGCATCGTTTTTTTTTTACGTAGCGTCAGATTTAGTTTTAGTTTTACGGATGATTTTAAAATAAAAGTAAAGTTTCGTTTCCTTTTACTTCTAGTGTAAAAGCTTTAACAAATATATGAAAAAAATTTAAAGTGTGCAGGAAAGTGAAAAACGTAAATGCACATGTTTCAATAAGAGTGTGTATAGACAAAACAGACTGTAACATATAATTGTACACATACAAAAACAGAAAACAATGAAATGTGAAAATGTCATATGTACAAATCCATCCATCCATCCATTATCTGTAACCGCTTATCCAATTTAGGGTCGCGGGGGGTCCAGAGCCTACCTGGAATCATTGGGCGCAAGGCGGGAATACACCCTGGAGGGGGCGCCAGTCCTTCACAGGGCAACACAGACACACACATTCACTCACACACACGGACACTTTCGAGTCGCCAATCCACCTGCAACGTGTGTTTTTGGACTGTGGGAGGAAACCGGAGCACCCAGAGGAAACCCACGCGGACACGGGGAGAACACATCAACTCCTCACAGACAGTCACCCGGAGCGGGAATCGAACCCACAACCTCCAGGCCCCTGGAGCTGTGTGACTGCGACACCTACCTGCTGCACCACCCATATGTACAAATCAAATTTCTAATATATTTCTTATAGTTCTAATTTATCCTGTACTAAAAAATAAAAGAAAAGAAATAATCTAAAAATTGTGTGCCAGAATAAAAAGTATATAAAATGCATATACATTATAAAAGAGTGCATGTAAATATATTTTTGAAAAAATTTAAAAATTTAAGTAAAAACAAAAACAAAAACAAAAATGCTAAATGGACAATTAAAAAAAAAAAACAGTGCTGAGCAGAAACAGCCTGAGTTTCAAATCCAGATGTTTTTGTAGCAGTTTTTCTAAAATAAATGCAAATGGGGCACTCAAAGATTTTTGTTTTGCAAGTATGAGGTATGAGTATTAGATGCACAGTGAGAAGCCATTAGTTAAAGTATATAAAATGATCTTAGGTGCCTGAGACTTCTGCACAGTACAGTATATTGGTAGCCATCCTTTAAAAGCAATGAAAAAGCAATTTAAAGTGTACACACTTGACAGTAATAAAGCAAAAAGGACCAGGTACAGGGGCTGGACAATGGAAGTGAAACACCTGGTTTTAGACCACAATAATTTAATAGTACGGTGTAGTGCCTCCTTTTGCGGCCGATACAGCGTCAGTTCGTCTTGGGAATGACATACACAAGTCCTGCACAGTGGTCAGAGGGATTTGAAGCCATTCTTCTTGCAGGATAGTGGCCAGGTCTCTACGTGATGCTGGTGGAGGAAAACGTTTCCTGACTCGATCCTCCAAAACACCCCAAAGTGGCTCAATAATATTTAGATCTGGTGACTGTGCAGGCCATGGGAGATGTTCAACTTCACTTTCATGTTCATCAAACCAGTCTTTCACCAGTCTCACTGTGTGTATTGGTGCGTTGTCGTCCTGATACACGGCACCGCCTTCAGGACACAGTGTTTGAACCATTGGATGCACATGGTCTTACTGGTGCAGTGTGGAGTTAATGAAGATTGTCCACCAGGCTGCTCCAGTTTAGCCATGAAACCTCCCACACTACAATGACAGGTGTTTCACTTTCACTGTCTAACCCCTGTATGTGACAGAGCTTCAGATCTCCATCCAATGCCAAGTGCCTGTTAGAACCCCTGTACATTTCAATATACACATATATAGGGTCTTAGGGACATTAATACTTTCAATGTTGACTTAAGAGTAGAGTGTATTTTGGAGCAGTTCAATTAGTCAATTAATTATGAAACTTACAACAACATGAAGAACTACGTGAAATTATATATTTCAAAAAGAGAGAAACAAGCAATAATTTTTACTACATAATATCAAACGCACATTAACTCTTCCACAAATAATATCTCTCCATTGATAATAAAAAAAACTGGTCATCAAAGATAACTACAATTACTCCATCTCAGTTTAGTGGCTTTGCTGAGTGCCTCAGTGTGTTTGGAGGAGGACACCCAGCTTCCAACCCTGCTGCAGTGACATGCTGATCATCTGATGTGTCCCATTTGTGGCGAAGTGGGTCTTGAACCTGAGCTCCAGTGGGAAGGTGCAGCTTGGCACCGCTGAGTTTTTATTAGATGCTCCGTGGGGGCTTTGGCCTCATCCTGGAGGGAGGACAGCTTTTTTCCATTTAAATAGCTCTACCAGATTCCCACAACCTCACGAGGAATAACCTCTCACAGATGCAACATGGAGTTCAAGGATAAAGTCAGTACTGACATTCAGTTTGTCACTGCACACCGTGAAAGAAACCCACAAACCTAAAACTCTGGATTTACAATTATTACAAACACCACTGCAGCTCAGCCCAATGCTGTTGAAGTTATACCCCTCTAGCTGACTCTTGGCACTAGGCATAGTGACCTTAAGTCATGTAGCTTTTAAACACCCTCACACAGATGCAGGGCTGAGCTTGGGATGTCAGACATTTAACAGAGTAAATAAATTAATAAGGTCTGGAATCATAATGAGGCTGAAACAAAGACCATATGCAAAATGGCAGATCATTTTTCCTTCAGCTTCTGATAACAAACTCAGGCCATTATCAGCTCTCAGCTGCTCAGCAGCCAGCATCTACCTCCATTCGGCTGCAGCTCAGGGCCAACAGCAATCAAGCAGCAGCATCAGAGCAGTGCGAATGACACGCGTTATGACACACGTTCGCTCATTGCTGCACCTGTCAACACCAGCCTAATGACTCTGCTTCTGGACAACAGCTTCAGCTCATAAACACAAATTACATCCCTCTGGTCTGACTGTGAGACATTCTGTTAACAGCAATGGTTCAACACAACATCAGATCTATAGCTTTTAAGCCTTTTTAAGAAGTAGATTGCAGGATCAAGCCGAGGTGACGCCCCAGCCAGCCGTCTGAGGCCGGGATTCCTAGAGAGCACAATTGGTTTAGCTCTCTGGGTCACTCTCTACCCCAGTCACTACCCACAGTACTGGCTTATAGCATACAGTTTGAGGCTCATGTTACAGATCTGGGAAGTTTGCATTCCACTCTGATGCATTAAACAGTTCAGTGGCATTGCATCAGCACAAGACTGAAAAGAAGTAGTGCCGTGGCCTCATGTGCCTGGAAGGAAGCATGTGTTTGTCTCCACTGTCTTGAGGCTGGTGGCACTGTGTGCGTTGGAAGGCTGTTGGAACATTTACGATCTCAAAAGCCACTCCAGCCAATTTGGAAACAGGGTGGAGGTACGTAGCTCCAGAGAACACAGCTCCACTGCCCAAAGTCCCAGTACTGGCCTAATAATATAACTCCTAACTGGCATTTGGCATTGAGCACGGAGATCTATGTCACATTTCTCGTTCTTTATTGCTTTAGAACTGTCAAGTTTGTAAACATTAAAATAGTTGAATTTTATTGTTTTTAACAATAAAGATGACTACAAATGTTTTGACATATAGCGAGTATGGTGCACCCCCAATGTCCTCTGTAAATGAGGCATTTTGTCAGATTTTGTAATAAGGCTTTATTAGGACCAGTTCGGTATGTCACTAGTAATTGTAGTGCACTCAAACTAGTCCTGAAGCATCAGTAGATAGATGATTAGCAAACTCAGCAAAGCAGGAGACTGAGAGAAACAATGCCTTCAGCAAGGCCCAGCGAGATGCTTCCAAATACCAGAACTGTGCTCCGAATTTCCCCAGCAGTGGAGGGAGAATGTCAGTGAGGGGTGGCAGAACGTCTTTGGAAAATGTCGAGGGGATTTATCAACACCTGGCAACCTCCAATGTGGATTTGCAAATGGCAGCTAGACTTAAACACAAACAACAACAACAGCAGCCGCTGCGATGCCTCGTCATGCAAAGCAGGCCAGTGAAGAGGAGGTGGGAAATAGCTGCACAACAAACCAAGGACTTGAAAGATATGGAACTAAGGATCATGGCAAGTACCAAGAGTTTAAAATGCAGACCATAACAAAAATGATATGATTTATTGGTCTCCTTTTAATGCCCCACAGTTCTCCACGATGTCCTGCACGAGAAGCTGGTTTGACCCAAGTGACACTTTTATTGTAAAATTCAGTTGTGTATTGTTTTGTAAATCATTAAAACTAGTTTTTAGAGACCCCGGAACTGTGTTGATCAACTGCTGCAGATTATTGCAGGAGTCTATACACCTTTGAACATCTGGAATATGCACATCTTTTCTGTAAATGGGTTATTAATTCACAAAGGTTAGAAATGCTTTAAACAAGTAAATAAGCACGAGTTACACCCACGCCACTGTTCATTCAGGCTCCTGTGGCTGAGTGTTTGCTGATGGTGATCAGTGGCTGAGGTTAGAGCTGAGCTTGATGTAGGAAACAGTGCCAACTGTTGGTGACTTCTGATAAAGTCCAGACACTTCCTCACTCTCCTCACTCTCAGATGCCCACTGACCTCCAGTGAAACTCCAGCATTGTTACACCAGGATGTAACCCTCTTTAAAATGATTATTTTTACTCGTGTATATCATTATGATAATCACAAACAGCTTGATGTTACAAATGAGATGTTTTCTGTATTTACTAATCACACCCTGCGTCTCCAAGGGGAACGACAACTGTGTTTCTCAAGCTGAAATTCTGCATAATTTAATCTCAAATCCCTAAGATGTAATATCATTTCAGAGCGTGTTCATGTGAAATGGCTGATGAAGTATTCAGTTAAAATAAACCTTTGGCCTAAATCTTTATTTTTCCACTTTCATGTAGTAACTTTTTGTGAGGAAGCTTCAACAGACAAATACTCTAGACGTCTGGTTCCTATCACCACCACTCACTGTGAATTATTCGGACTCTGCTGAGAACTTCATCTTCTAAAGTAAAGCCAGTGATGTTCTTGTTTGTGTATGTGTGTGTGTGTGTAGTGTTCAGCATTGTTGTGTGTTTGTGTGTGTGTGTGTGGTGTTTAGCATTGTTGTGTGTCTGTGTGTGTGTGTGTGTGGTGTTTAGCATTGTTGTATGTATGTGTGTGAGTGTGTGTAGTGTTCAGCAATGTTATGTGTGTGTGTGGTGTTTAGCATTGTTGTGTGTGTTTGTGCAGTGTTTAGCATTTTTGTGTGTGTGTGTGTGTGCAGTGTTTAGCATTGTTGTGTGTGTGCAGTGTTTAGCATTGTTGTGTGTGTGTGTGGTGTTTAGCATTGTTGTGTGTGTATGTGTGGTGTTTAGCATCGTTAGTGTGTGTGTGTGTGTGTGTGTGTGTGTGTTGTGCTTAGCATTGTTGTGTGTGTGTGTGTGTGTTTTGTGTTTAGCATTGTTGTATGTGTTTGTGTGTGTGTGTGCGTAGTGTTTAGCATTGTTGTGTGTGTGTGTGTGTGTGTTTTGTGTTTAGCATTGTTGTATGTGTTTGTGTGTGTAATGTTTAGCATTGTTGTGTGTGTGTGTGTAGTGGTGTTTAGTCTAGTTAGCGTTTCAGTGTGGTGGAGTTTAATTTTATAAGTTTGTGTGTATGTGGTGTTTAGCATTGTTAGTGTGTGTGTGTGTGTGTGTGTGTTGTGTTTAGCATTGTTGTATGTGTTTGTGTGTGTGTGTGTGCGTAGTGTTTAGCATTGTTGTGTGTGTGTGTGTGTAGTGTTGTTTAGTCTAGTTAGCGTGTATGTTTGTGCGTTCAGTGGTATTTAGTCTCGGCAGCGTTTCAGTGTGGTGGAGTTTAATTTTAAAAGTTTGTGTGTAGGTGGTGTTTAGCATTGTTAGTGTGTGTGTGTGTGTGTGTGTGTGTGTGTGCGTAGTGGTGTTTAGTCTAGGTAGCGTGTGTGTTTGTGTGTTCAGTGGTATTTAATCTTGTTAGCGTTTCAGTGTGGTGTTTAATTTTAAAAGTTTGTGTGTAGGTGGTGTTTAGCATTGTTAATGTGTGTGTGTGTGTGTGTGTGTGTGTGTGTGTGTGTGTGAGTGTGTGTGGATAATTCTATAATGTATCCAGAGTTAACAAGGGGTCAATGCTGTGGTTTAGCATTTCCACTTTGAAACTGCAGTGTTCTCAGAAACGCAGATTCAGACAGGTTTTCTAAAATCACACACCTGAGTAACCAATCTGGTCAACTTAGGGGCGGGCCTTCAAACTGTTGGCAAACAACTGAGAAGTGGGTGGAGATAGAGGCGGGGACAGTTGCATATTCAAAGATCTGGGCAAAGGAGAATGTGTAAACTTACATCAAAACACCTCTAAGTCATTGGGGGAATTTTTTCTTGGTCATAAGTCTTTCAGTTGTAATTTTGAGATAAGTTTTAGGAGTTTAATTAATGAGTGGATAGGGGCTTAATTTATACTAATCTGATTTATACAAATGTGACAATTATTTCTTTTTTACTATTTCAGACATAATACAGAATTAATTGCTGAATTTAAAATCTCCACTGTGTATCTCCATCCAGTGCAGCCTGTGTATAACGTGCTGCTGTTTTGTTTTACAACTGAGGAACAGAGGGAGACCCCATAGGCTGTATTTTGTACTTCTCATGATAAAATAAATCTCAAACACATTCCCAGTGCAGGCTTTTTAAAACTCCCCATCCTTTCTGGCCCATAGTGTTGAACAGAAGGTGAGTCTTTGAGCACTGTGGAATTATGGATGGATGCAGGGAGCTGTGGATGTGTCTAGATCTGAAGTGAGAGTTTGGGTTCTCCGCTCTTGCAGAGATCAAATCTCTAGGTGTTGTTTACCTTGGTCTTGTATTGTTCTTATGGGCCCCTTTTCTATATCAATGTAATAGTTTTAACCAAATCTGGGGACTCTGTTTCCTTTCTGGCTTCCTGTTTCCCTTCCTTGTGAAAGTAGATCTCTGCAGAAACACCTCCTTAAAAACAAAGAGCTCATAACCACACGACCTTTTCGCTAGAAATTCGTAACTCCCTCAGGACACAACATGCTGCATCACTGGAAGAAAACTACGTCAGAAACAGCTCTTCTAAACATGCAATAAAAGTCCCTACACTGATTTTAATAGCTCTGGGCCTCTGTGACCTTCACTCACTTGACCTCGCCGTAGCCTTTGTAGCAGGCCAGAGCTGTGCCTCCCACACTGATGAAGGGAAGGCTCTCTCTCTCTCTCTCTCTCTCTCTCTCTCTCTCTCTCTCTCTCTCCAAAGCAAGGTGCAGAGCCAGGTTCTCCGTCACTGCCCACCTTCCTCATTGCTTGCACCTGCTAAAACATTCGAGGTATTCGCGCGGCAGGGCAACACATTTGCTTTTCATTTAACCTGCTCGGCTGGACCTTTTGAAGTGCATAATGGCAGAGCAGCAAAGGTTTCTCTCGCGCTCCCTCCCTCCCTCTGCCCTTAATCATTTACCTCGTCCAGGCACATTCTCCGCAGCTAACCTATCAAGCGGAAAACGAGCTCGGCCTGCTGCTCTCCCCTCCCTCTCTTTCTCTTCCAAGCTTTCACAGAGAGAGAGAGAGAGAGAGAGAGAGAGAGAGAGAGAGAGAGAGAGAGAGAGGGGGGGGGGTGTACTATGATCTGAGAGTTAGCAGCTTAACTTTAGTCTCTTGACTTAAAATAGCGCTGACTGTTAATGCTGAGAACACAAACAGTCCAACAAAGCCACATTTAGCACAGTTCAAGCCCCTGGAAACACGTTATAAAATATTGATTTAGAGTTGTGTTAATTGTAAATCGTACGTTTTAAATGGAAATGACTAAAAAAAGGTGTGATAAATCACTCCACAGAAAAGGACAAGACTCACCCCTGACCTCTCTGAGAATGGTGTTGGCTGAATATTCCAGTGAAGATTTGTGATTGACAGCCCTCTATCAGGCCTGGTCTCAAGGTCAGTTTGAACTTTTACTAAACCTTTTACTAAATAACCATTCCCAGGTTTTGTACAATGTGTACAAAATATAATTCACATGTTTATAATGTGACATAAATATATTTGTACTTATTTACATGAATTTTCCGCAACCTGGAGAAAAATCATCCTTAAAATTCCTCTAATCCTAAACCTAACCCCCAAACCCTAAACTTAATCATCAGAAACAGCTGTGTTTTGTGTGCGTTTAATGCTATCGCTAACATCTAACCATTACCATAACCATAACCCTAACTCTTTCACAAACAGGTAACAGTCCAGCTTTTGTAAACAGTCCTGGCTTCTAACCCTCCTCCAAAAGTTCTATAGTGCAATTTCTGCAGTGCTGAGCTGGAGTAGCAACAACAAAGGCTATACTCTCCCTGTTACAACTCAGTGGAGAATCTCAATGGTTTTGAATGTGTAATATTAAGGTACAAATTATACCTACTGTTGCTTTAAATACCAGACATATTTAGTGATGTGGAGGACCGGGCTCTGGTAAGACCACCGCTTTGTTCTGTGAACATAATAATCTATTTCCTGTCCTAGGTAAGATAGGGTGACCAGACGTCCTCTTTTACCCGGACATGTCCTCTTTTTTAGACTTGAAAAAATGTCCGGGTGGAATTTCACTAACGTCCGTTATTTTGTTTTTCTAGCGCTTACATAGGATTTCGAGAAGCGTTTCGTTCACAAACTAGTCCCGCCCTCCTCTACTCCGATTGGTTCGCTTGAGTGAGAAGGGGACGTGGTGAAGTAGCCTAAAATCTTCTGATTGGACGGTCTGACTGTAGAGCTACCGTTATTGGTCAATAACCTTCACTGTAAACATTTAATTGGTCAGTCTGAACGTCAGTAGTCCTTGTTTACGTCAGGCAAAGCTCATGTACCTACCCTCGTCTCGAGCAGCTCTGCCGAAACGTAAATGTAAGTTCTCGGATGAATTAAAAAAGAAATTCCCATGTTTTGTGTAGATAATAAAGGTGTAAAGGAGCTAAAAGCACACATAGGTTCAGCTAAGAATACAACGCCTCCCCCCCCTCTTTGTGGACTGGCCTCCTCACAGCGCATGAATACAAACTGCTATGCAGTGCCCATTTTTAAAACTAGATATGAACTGAATGAGGGGGTGTCTCTGGATTCAGTAAAAACAAGTCTTGGCTTATCATCTACATCTGGGTTAAGGGGAAAAAGGTGTATGTAATTTAGCCAAACTATCCCTTTAGAGCAGTTTGCTAACTAACAAACACAACTTCCTCCGAGTCCTACATAAACGTGACACTCTGGAGGTGTGGTGGGCTTGAAGAGTCATTGATCAGACTCTGGTTAATTATCTAAAGCATTATCTCCTGTGGCTGTTCATTAGTGTGTCCACTTTCCCAGTCTGAGATGCCTAAGGAGGTGGCTAATAAAGCCAAGCTGGGAAACGAGCCAAACGACCAACATCACATAAACGATCTTCTGCATATGTTTCCTAAACCTTATTAGCTGTGAGCGGCTTCATTTGTGGAGGAGAAAAGGACTAAAGGCCTAACGGCGTTCTGTCACTGTCAGCGCAAAACACCGCGTCTCCAGCTTTTATTGCTGTTTTTATTGTCTTATTTTCAGAGTGAAAAGCATTATAACTCATTCACTCAGTCACACACTCACCCACACGTTTAATCGATTACTCATTCACACAATCACCCACTTAAACACTCAGACACACACTCACATACTCACTCATTAACTCACTCATCTGCTCTCTTCCCCACTCATTCACTCACTCCCTCAACCACTCACTTAGACACTCTGTTACCTATTGTTCACTCACTCACGCACTCATTCACTTAAGAACAGCTCCAAAAAGAGGGTGCTATTCTGTGCTTTGCATCAAAGACACTGTGTCCATCAAAGACACCGTGTTAAAGAGGTACGGTATGTTTGAGGAAAAAAAACAACAACTGCTGTTCGTACGAGGCTAAAGTTGTCTATACAACAAATCTATACGTCTATACGTGTAAATCTATACGTTTTTATTCGCTGTTTGAATGATCACAGAAACTCATTTGTAGCTCAGGTTGTTCAGTTTTGTAGCACTTTCGTTCTATGTTTATTTTCATTCAGTTAGCGCTCTCTCGAGTTTAGAGTCAGTTCCACCTTAAGTGATCTGAAACAGCAAAAATAAGTCAATATTATCCACCTATGGAGCAGGAATAGAGCAACATCCTAATCTTTGTCAATGCTTTTCAAGGTTTGGAGTTTCTGAGGGAAAACACCTAAAATATCAGACCGAGACCCTTTGTTTTTTTACCCATTTACAAACAGTGGGGTTTCATAAACACATTAGATGTTCTTAGTGTGGAAACTGACTGGAGAGCAGCAAATGGTGACGAAACATGGTTTTTAGACTAAACTCGTGTACGTTGTTTTTAACACATTATGAAGCCAGTTTCAAAGCTGAAAGTCAAGAATGTGTCTTCGCGTCTTCTGTGAAGTTACAGACTTCGTGTTTTATGAATTGTTGGTCACTGAGTGTGTTTATATGCCCATAATAAACTGATCACTTCAGGAAAATATAAATTAAAATCATGTTAGAACTCGAGGGTAGGTGTATTGATGACTCTAAAGTGTCAGTAAGTGTAAATGTGTTTATGTTGCCCTGTGAAGGACTGGCGCCCCCTCCAGGGTGTATTCCTGCCTTGCGCCCAATGATTCCAGGTAGGCTCTGGACCCACCGCGACCCTGAATTGGATAAGGGTTACAGACAATGATTGAATGAATGAATGAAATGAACTCAGAGTCTACATGAGTCACCCAGTTATCAGAGCCATTAAACTCAGCACAGTATGGGAGGAATTATTCAACTAGTCATGCTTACTTATTAATATAGACTAGTTTTACTCCTGAATATTTATTAACAATTTTATATGGGTTTTATGGGCTAATTTGTCACTGTTTCTTGGCTGTAGTCAAGAGAAAAGTAAGAGTAATCCAAGTAAGGGAAAATATGGACTGAAAGATACCATTACTGAAGTCGAATTCAGCTTTCTTTCTCAGATTTCTTGGAATTTATTTCAGTTAAGTTCAGTTTATTTGAGGACAACTCCTTACAACTGGAATTGTCACAAAACAGCTTTCTGAATTCTGGGTTCTAGACACAAGGGAAATCCACCAAGTTGACAGCGCAGGAAAAACTCCCTTTACAGTACTCTACAACAACATGTTGTTTGTCTTTGAGGAAGCCCAGTAAGAGGCAGGTAAACAGTTAAGGCCCAGTCTTATCAGTCAGTTGGTGAGTGTGAAGGTGAGATACATGGCACTTGCAGATGGTGATAGATTAAATCTGATCTAAGTCATTGAAGAGCGCTGTCCACATGGGCATTTAAATAATGAGATTGTTATGAAATTACTAACGAGACTGTAAACACACTCAGTGTTTTCCTGTTTATCCTTTTCCTTTCTCTTTTGTCTGTTTGATCAGCGTCTGTGTTTATGCTGCTCAGGTGTGAATTACACCCAGATGTTGTTTCACCATTCTGTTAATCACATTGATGTACTGTTGCACTGAGAATACATGAAAGGCAGCGCGATAGCAACAGTCGTCCACAATAAAGCGATCATATTATACATGTAATGTTATTATGTCTTCCAAACAGGCCGTTAAGATGAGTACAACTCAGTAAAGTCTTAGCATCTGGTCCTGAGTATTTACAACATATGCTGTGAGTTTAATTCACAAGCATTGGCAAACTGCGTGAAAACGATCTGCTCTCTCGCATTAGATAGTTTGGGGGAGGGATATGTATTGCTTTTATAGATGTTTGAGAGGGTGATCAACTGCTTCCTGGAAAAAAAGAAAAAAAAAAACACAGTTGTTTCTGAAAATCTCTGGGAAAATTTACATAGCACGTAAAAACCTCCTGAGGCTGCGGACGAGTTCAAGGCCAAAAAAATGGAAATGAAGACATAAATTTAAGGGAGCGTTTGATGGTGAACTTTGTGGAGCAAGCAGACCGATGTAAAATGTTCTTAAAAGTTTATGGAGGCTGAAGTAAATGGGAGTCAAAGCCAAAACAACTGTTTCGAAGCTGTTAGTTTCAATAACCACTGGAGATTACAGTGAGGATGATAAACACTGTCAGGATCTCAGGCAGAATTAGCACTAAATCATCAAAGCACCTTGTCAGCATCAGCTTATCTCATCACTTCATTCATTTTCCATTTACAGTTTATTAACGTCAGAACATGTTGAAATTTCATTATCAGTGACGCATTTTCATTTCTCTCCATTCACTTACAGAGCTGAGCAGTTAGTGCTCTCCTCCGAGTGTGGTGAGCTTCAATTGCATTGTGTTAGCTACAGTGATTAATGTGGAAGTGGTAGGCTTCATATGACTCAACCCTTTTTTGACCAAATGAACCAGTTTTAATGGGGAACCCTCTAATTGTCTGTATTAACTGAGACAGCACCAGAGCTAGAGATAAACCAGATTCAGAGATAAACAGAGACTGTTCACAGCAAAAACAGACCACAATGAATGAAATGTACAACATTTATCTGGATTCTTTATTTACGTTTTATCACTTTCAAAGAGATCACACACTAACACACACATAGTGCACTGAGGGCATTGAACACACGCCATTGGGGCGGGAAGCCACCCCTAGCACCCGGGGAGCAGTTGGGGGTTGGTGCCTTGCTCTAGGGCAGCTCAGCAATGGACTGAGGGAGAAGGAGAGTGCTGTTCACTCCCACAGCCCCTAGTTTTCCTTCCGGTTGTGGGAATCAAACTAGTAACCGGTCACAAACACTTTCCTCTAACCATTAGGCCACAGCTGCCTTTTGAGAGTCCCACGACCACAGCTCCAGAAACAAACAAGCGGAGCATTTTTCTGCTTTTATTTCTTTGTGATTATTGTTTTCTTTTTACAGCTTATAACTGGTCCTCTGAAAAATGACCCGGTCCAGCCGTTACTCTTTTGTCTCTGAGCTCTTTCCGGAGCTTTTTTATAGCTCACATCCACAGATGATGTCACGGTTAATGCTGAAGGACGGACTATTCTTTAGTTTCAGCTGGGAATTAACCTTTCAGGTTCCGGACCCTGATTATGTTTGTGAAAATGTGTTAGAAATTTCACAGTTTGGTGAGCAATCAGGAACTTAAGCAGCTCCATGTTGGTGGGAAAAGGCTGTCAGAGGACTCATGACATGTCCATCAAAGTTTCAGGGAGACCTAGTTAATGGGGAGAACTGGCAATGACAAAAAAAGTAGGGAAACAACTGAGTAAACACTGAAAACGTTTAACTGATTTTTTTTTTCTGTGAATATTAGGAGTTAGCAGTATATTTAAATTATATTATTGTCAGTTAGAAACTAGACATTATTCTTGTATAAACACTTAACGACCTTCTGAAAACTACACAGGTTCCGCTCCAGAACTGTGGTGAAATACAGTCTCAAATCGATGGATTCAGAGTGGATTTTTTACATCAGAAACATAAGGAGCCAATCCTGTGAACTTGCAGGAGCGTTCGAGCAGTGGGTGTTGGGTGGGGATAGTGATGAGGAGTAACTGCAAATTCATAGTCCTTCACATACTGAATTAAGATGAAGGAGTGCTATCTCAGCCTGTTTCAATACATAGGGGACTTTTATTCTGAAAATAACTTCTACATCTGTATTTTTAAACAGAGCTAAGTATTTAGGGCTTAATAGAAGACTGGAGGAGGGCTTTAAACCAATATACTTTGCTTGAGTACTTGCTATAAGAAGTGAGGGGCGTGTTTACAGATGTGCTGAAAGTAAGCCATTTCTCTTTGGCCAGTCTTTTTAGAGTTTGCGTTTTGGAGATACGATGTTTTCCTACAGCAACTGTCTCTGGCACTAATTTCATAGGTGCTTCAAGAAGCAGGTTTTCATGCTCAATTTAAAGCAATCAGTGCACAAGTGGAGCACTTGACTAAGGCCTATAGAAGGGAGAGGGGTGGGGAGGGGGAGGAATCCTGGGGCACACAAAACACTCTCTCTAACTACCAGCCTTCAGTTCCAGATGAATACAACGTTAGCGCTGAGGCCCCTCAGGGCATTAGCTCCCCTTGTAGAGTCTGTTCCCTGCTGCTATTTATTTACCCCTGTAATGCATCTCTCTCGTTCAAGTCTCTGTTTCTCTCTTGCATATATAACTTGTGTTGTTTACCACAACTGAGGGACCTGTTAATAGGGCCTTATTTATTACTCCTAAATAATAATACAGCAGCAGTGAGAGGTTTGGGATGGGGTTGGGCAAAAAGTCAGATAAAAAAAAAGAAAAGAAAGCGAGGCAGGAGTGGGGGCGCTGCAAAAAAAAATCAAATAAATCACACCTGGCTGGCTGGTGGAAACTGGCACAGCACTCCTTCTATTACACTCAAATTACTCCATTTGTTCCTCGAGATATTTTAATCCGCCCTGACCTCAAACTTCCCATGAACCAGCGCCTGAACAAAAGGCCGCCCACTGTCTTCGCAGTAAATCTGTTGTCTCCCTTCTGGGCCCTGGACCGGGACTCATAGATCACTACTGCGCCACAGCTTGCTTCAATTTACTCAATTAACTGGGCTAAAGCACTTGTAAGTTCTGCAGATGTTGGTTTATTATCGCGGACTAAAAACGTACAAGCGAGTTCAGGAGCCTGGGGTTATGGCAAGGTTGGCTGAGGGGGGAAGGGTGACCCCTGGCTTTCATATATAGACACTGAAGAAAGTGCAAGGAAGAGATGACAACCTTTATTAATAAGAGACAGCTTATTAGCATTTGGTTTCTGTTAGCTTGACGTTAGCGCATTGCAGTTGTCAAGACAACACCATGTTAAAGAGAACTCAAACATTAATGTTGCTGTAGTTTCTTCTGATCAACGTCCAGATCAAATGGGAAGAGAGTTTAGCTGAAATCTCCTGCTGCTGAAATGTACATATTTTCTAAAGAAATCTTAGGTGAATCACTATCTGAGCAATAAAACCTTCCTCTGGGAAGCCACTGGGCGGCCAGAGGATGGTCTCTTCCGGAGAACGAGTGATTAACACAGGTTTAATTGCTCTCTCTCAGCGACAGAGATGCTAGTGGTCCAGGCTAATGATTTCCGCCGCTGCAGCTGTTGACCCTGCTTTATGAAACATGCCTGTGAAGCTCGAACACACGTGAAATGGCTTAGTCGGCCAACCTGAATCACTCACAGATGACAGTCCTCCAGCGAATGTCCGTTAATCATTACAGGAGCATCTCCCTGCTTTTGAGGAGATGGCTCTGTTTAGTGCTACAGCGCTAAAAACAAAGCCAGTGCCAGCGCTCCAGAAATCAGCAACACAATGTTTAAATGAGCGTGAATAAAGCATTTCTATCTGCACTTGACCTCCCTGGGATAAATCAAAGGCGGAATGACGCAAGGAATGTACAAAATACTGTAAGGGGCGCTCGCTAATATTAAACAGGTGTTGTGCACATCGCTATAAACCACGCCGCTTTCGTAGCCAGCTGTAGGACGATATATTTAAGGAGTTGGCCGACTACATTTCAATTAAGAGCGGCAACACAGGCTGACATTCATGGAGCTTTAAAATAAGCTTTTGATAAATGCTTTTCCTCCATTGGGCTAGCATGCTAACTGCGGCCCAGCATATTAAAGTGAGGGGGGGCTTCTTATCTCTGTTGCTGAGTGGGCTGGAGAGAGTGAAAGCTGGTTTTTGGGGGTCCGCCGTGACAGTTTAATGATGTGAGTGCTGAATTTGACAAGTCACGTGGATGTGGAGAGCAGATTACGGGCGTGAAGGCTGCGCATCTTCACGGAACCCAGCTTAGCTCAGAATGAGGCCTGATTAACGATGGCCTGTATGGTGCATATAGTCATATATCACGGATGTTATCACACCCTTTCACAACATGAAATATCATTCCCCACAATGTGTGAAAAGCAAACAATAACATTTATATCATCGCTAAGCTAATGTGTAGTCTTATAAATGATTCACTTCAAAGTCTGCACGGGGGAAATTCAGTGGTAATGAGAAAGAAAGACTAAAGCTAACTTTTGCTTGCATTGTTCAAGCGCTCCCACATTAGGCAAAGCAGACTCAAATGAACTGGCTAATATATCCCTGCTAATTTTCCTGTGAACATTCGTGAAAGAGACAAACATAGCACATTTTTCACCCTCCGCTCTGTGGAAAAAAAAAGTGTAGCCGTCCTTTGGGAAATAATAATTAGCAATTCGCTGCTAATGATATACCCTGCGGGGAAGCGCATTAATTTATGCGAGTTGAATGCCTCATTTTGAGGTGTATTCCTCTTAATTATGAAACAAATTCAATTGTTGGTCTATCTGCAGTGAGACAAGCAACATCTTGTTCGACGCACTGTGAGTCAGCTTGATCCAATTAGGCCTGAACGGAGGCCTTCGTAATCGCTCCTCTTCCAACCAGGCAGGCGAGCCCTTCCCCTCCCCCTTGCTTCCCTCCATTCCTTTAACTAGTCAGAGGAAAAATAAAAGTTGTGCTTGGGGAGAGCAGAGGGATACAAATGTTGGAGATGAAGTGGGAGAAAGAAGCGTGACCTTTGCGAGTCGAGCGAGGGGTCCTGGACGTCGGGGGCAGGATAGTAGATGGTCCTCCTGGCCCTTGGGCCTCCACTAATAGGTTCTGAAGAAGAGGAACAGAGGCCTCTCATTTCTTTCCTGTCTTCACTGACTGCTCCTAGGGGAGTGATAGGGAAGTGGAGAAAACTATAATGAACTTCTTTGCCTTTTTTCCCCCCTCCTTTAACTGTCAACTAAATCACCGGCGTGGTCCGGCGCTCTGCCATTCCCACATCCACTGGACATGCAGCTGTTCAACACCAGCTTAAGGTTAGCAGAAACAGGCTAATACAGGCTAACCCAGACAGAGGGCTGGGCTAAGCTTGTGGGCCAGAATTTACAGCTGTGGCAAACTATCACATTCCCTCCCCACACAAACAAGCCTATTTTAAAGCTGCTACCAGTGGAGTTACATCATAACTATTCACCATTAGCTGCTGTACAAGGTTAGCTATTATATTATGCTAGCTGTCTTGTGCAATGCTGCCTTCTTGTTGGATGCACATCAGTTTTTTGTTATAATGTGATTTTTATTTCTAATCAATCTAACTTAAATGGATATTTTACTTAAAGAAAACATATCTGGAGAATTACTGTTCTCACAGAAAAACAAATTCCCATTGACCATATTCTTAATTAAATCGTGAAATGAGTCAAGTATGTTCATCTTTAACCTACCAGCAGAATACGTTCCTCTGTTTCAAAATATATGGCATCATTAGCGTTAAAAACCTCTGGTTCTGGCTAAAATCTGCAGCTCAACCCCTAATCAACTACAAGCAGGAATTTTAAAAAAATGTTATTTTAATTTATATTTGTTCATATTTATTTTTTGTATTTGGTTGTATTTAGTTAAATTATGTTTAAAAAAAAAACAAGTTGTTTTCTCTAGTCAATGATATTTATATCGTTCAAAACAGGGAAATGGGTCGTTCTCTGTTTCTCTATCACAGGACAAGAAATGGAAAACCAATTAACGAAAGGTACACGGACCGAGTAGTTTAGCTTTGTAGCACTTTTCTATATGTATTTACTTTCATGCTAAGTTAGTGGTCTCCTGAATTTGGAGTTCCACCTTAAGTAATGCAACTGAAACAGCAAAAACATGTACAATGTACCCATCTATGGAGCTTGATTTAAGCAAAATCCTCATCACGTTTTATGATTTTCTGAACCTTTCAAATATCTCTGAACATCCAAAATGTGAGGGAATATTATCTGAATATAAATAAAAAAAGTGCATTGGATTAAATTGGAAAGTGTAAAGAACATACTAAAACTTGTGAATTTAATCTACATTAATAAACTAAATGTGAATTTAATCATTTCATATGTTCAGATGATCATTAAGGTTCATGAAGACATTTCTATGTTTGGTTAATTCATAAAACTCGGTGGTTAATGGTTAAACATCATTAATTTGACAGGTCTATTAGACAAATAATGTATCTGGCAAAATCTGATGTTTAACGGTGTTGATGGATGTGGGCTCAAAATTTGGCAAAGAATGGGCCACTGTTGCCCTTTCTATCTGTGTTGTAACTAAATATTTATTACTTCTAATCAGTTCTCAACCTAATTAATAACCACTAATAAACAGTTTTTAGACCTTGTTAATAAACTCTTCATGAATCTAGTTTTATTCTAAATCGGTGCAGTTTCGTCTCATAGCAAACTGAACAAAAAGGAAACACAAATGTCAAATGTGCATGCTAACGATCATGCTAACAGTCAACAAGAGTACACTGCCACAGAGGAAAGCAGTTTAACACATGGTCATGCTAGCATGTCTGCTCTTGGTTAGCAGCACAGATCTTTATCGACCAGGCTGTCCCAGGCATCCCCGGCATCCCCTGAGATCGATTGGCTACATTCCAGCCCCTGCCCTCCCCACCCCCACTCTGTAATGATGAAATGGTATTAATTAGCCTCCATTAATTTAGCAAAAACAAATAAGCACCTTTGCCCTCTGCCTAAGGTTGGATCTGCAGTGGGCAGGTGGTTCTGATTTCAACCGCTGCTGTGGGGCTAATCTATTGGCTGGAGAGGCCTGACCGCTACAGGCCATGACCTCTTTCTTCTCCTCCCAGAGTGGCTGTCTTCATGGCCCCACCCCACTCTCTATCTTCAGTATTTCCTGTGATCTTATCTAGTGTCAAGTAACACTCTAAAGATGGGCTGGAAGTGTGTGGTTAGAGGTAAGTGATTGGATTTTGATTGTCATAAAATTGCCTAATTATGTGGCCGTTAATTACCCAGCCTTTTCTGGGGTTGTCAAGTACAAAGAGTCGAGTGATATGCAACCAAAAGTTTGGGCCAGTTCTGGCTGGAAGGACAAGACAACGTAAATTACCACCAAGCACAGTGTCCAAACAAATCCAGATACTAATGATACTATTCCATAGCATGGTACACACTCTTGGTACATACTTGACTCAGCTCTATTTGTCTTTTTTGCTTTTTCATTGGATTAATTTGGTCCTGGTCCTGGGACTGGGTTTGTTTTTTAAGTCCCTTTTCTCTCATGGTGCAGAGTGAGCTGAGTAGGGACTAAACCATGGCGTGTAAACCTTACAGTGTGCTAATTGTCCAGAGAGTTGTCATTCAGACACGCAACGCAGACGACCAGCACCAACTCTCCATCTGTAAAATCTCTAGCTGCAGCGGAGATCACGTTTGTTTTTATCCGACTCACGATGGCAGCTCGTAAAATGACGCCGTGGTCTTTTGAAGAGGTTGAAATGCTCCTTGGATCGGTGGCCGACGAAAGAATCCAGCTAGAGCTGGACGCTGCAACAAGGAAGGAACAAACTCTACTGATCTGTCTGAACTGATGACGGAGCTGTGTTCAGTCCCAAACAACAACAACAACAACACACACATGAATAAACTATGAGTAAACAATGCTTAAAGTTACTGCGCCATGGCGCCCACTGTTCCCATTAGAGACAGGTTTTTGAGACGACACTGGCCTTCAACTCTGCACATATGACATTGTTACAGAATGTTAGGCAGCTGCACATGAGCTTAAAGTCACCAGGCCCAATGCCAGTTGTTGGCTAGAGGACTGAAGTAGCCAAACTTTGTTGTCTGGAGCAACTGAGCTACAGCCTTAACTTTGGGATGAGGTAGAGTGCCATTTGTGATCCAGGACTAATCATCCAACTGAATTAAGGCTGAATGCCATCAAATCCTCACTGCAACTTTCTAGTGCCTAGTCTTCAAAGAAAAGTAGAAGATGTTACTGCAGCAATAATAAAACAAAACTCCCCAATATTACCCTTCAATTCAGAACAAACTTTAGAGGAAAATTTAGGTTTAGGACCAGAAGGTCACTGATTCTCCTCCCTCAACATCCAGGGCAGAGGTGCCCTTAAGCATTACACCTAACTCCCAACTGCTCCCTGGGATGCTGCCTGATGCTTAAGGTGTGCCCTTGTGTGTGATCAAGGCCCTGGAGGGGTTAAAAGCATAGGTAATTTTGTTGTACTTCTGTTTAATGACAATAAAAGCATGTTTACACACCTTTGGGTTTATAGTGTGTATGGTTTTTCTTACAACAGTGACAAGATTCTATTAAAACCCGAACAAAATAAAACATTACACTGAAAGTTGGCTTTTCCCCCTGAACTACTGGGGTCTTTATCTATTGTCGAGCTGTTACTGGTATTGAAATCTGTTACTGGTGCTGGTGCAGGCTCTAACCTCTCTTTATCACAGCGCAACACAAGCCAGTGCCGCAAATGGCTCCCAAAGCAGGGCTCCATACACAAGAACAATGGCGTGAAAGCTGATGTGGGCAGATTAGGAGGGTCCACAGAGGCTGGATCTATCCCCTGCACACAAGGTAAGGCTCACAAAGGCCGGAAATGGACCCCCTTCCCTCGTACAGTGGTTTCTGGATTCATTAAATTCTGGCCTCGGCTGAAATCACCAAGCCGGCGGTCTCCAGTCATCAAGCCCCAGCCTCTTTGGGTGTTCAAAGCAGCCTTTAGGACCTGTGTTTGAAGTGTGTTTTGTGATGTGAGTTCTTATTTCCTCAAGTTTTCAGCAGCAAAGTTACAGCGAACTGTACAAACATGGGGTGGATTTTAATTCAGAGCTCACAACCATGTAGGGAAAAAAACATCGAGTTTCATTGAGAACAACAAAGAACATCCAGCTGAATCTACAAAGCAGATGTTGTTGTGAAATAATGGGGCACACTCTTAAAAGTCTTTGTGCCAAAAAGGGAACATTATTTAGAGCGATGCCAGTAGAGAAATATTTGGACTCCCTAGGGAACCTTTTAATGGATGGTTTGGTAACATTTCTTACAAATCCAGTATTCATAATGCTCTATGACTCCATTCATCCATTGAGTCATAGAGCATTATTTATTGGGGTCATGGTGGGAGCAGAGCCACCCAGAACCATTGGGCACAAGGCTGGAACAAGTTGTTAACATGACATACATAATATTTTATTTCATCCAGCATCATCAAACATAATAAGTATGACATTTTAGGGGAAATATTGTAATCCAGTATGCTTGGGGTGGGGGGGGGGGGCTGTCGAGTAACACAGTGGTCTAAGTGATGGCTCTATCACTGGAAGATCACCAGTTCAATCCCCTTACCCCCTGCTTTAGTGGCAATGTGAATAGAGTCCTCAGAGGGAAGCACATGGACACTGTCTCTTTTGTGGGTTTCCACTGCATGGTACCTACTCTACTTGACTCTAGTCGGCTCTACTTGCTTTTTGGTCCCTGGTACCTGGTTCAATTTCCACTACCACAACTCCACTACCAATCCAGTCTCTAACTGGAACAGCAAGCTGTGGAAAATAAAACAGCTGCGGTAATGTTAAGCATTGTTTACTCATGGTGTATTGGCGTGTTGTTGTTGTTTGGGACTGAACACAGCTCCGTCATCAGTTCAGACAGATCAGTAGAGTTTGTTTCTTCTTTGTTACAGCGTCCAGCTCTCGCTGGATTCTTTCGTCGGCCACCGATCCAAGGAGCGTTTGAACCTCTTCAAAAGACCACGGCGTAATTTTACGAGCTGCCGCCGTGAGTCGGATAAAAACAAACGTGATCTTTGCTGCAGCTGGAGATTTTACAAACGCTTACACTATAAACCCTAAAGTTAAAATAATTAACTGGATTGAGTGATTCTAACTTAAAATATGTTGAAAAGGTACACTCTTCAACAAGTTTCGCTAATAGCTTAAGGGAATTTAACTGAAGATGAAAAGGACTGGGTGAATTATCAACAAAAACAAGGCTATTAACGTATAATATGTCAGGATGCTCACTTTCAAGAGCTTTGATATGAGCTGTTCATTTGAGGCATCTGATCAGAATGTCCCTTCTGTAAAGGCATTTTAAAATAAATAAAAAATGACCCATTGTAATAGAGATATGTTTTCTTTTACCGGCTTATTTTTTGTCATATTAACATTCATAACCCGAACCTCCATGTGGGACCATGTGTGGTAATTTATAGATGGATGAAATGAGCACGCTCAAACATCTTCCACATGTGTTTGCTCTCTCGACTCTTGGTTTCATAGGACCGAGACTTGGGCAAAAGTCAAGAGAGGCCGTGTGTGACTCCATAGCGCTCTAATTGAACTTGTTTATCAGAGCTAAGCCGTTGGGAGTGGGCCTCGACCGAGGACTTTATCTGTGGCACGATTCAATTAACCAGCAATGATTTCACTCATGACAAAATCTTAATCTAGACTCCTGTGTTTTCTCGATAGGGGGACGTATGCCGGTTATATGATTGCTTTTCCCGCCTATCATATTTACTTTGGTCAGAGAGAACGGCAAATCTCTAACCCTCTGTCTTGCTTTTTCCCCCTCTCTGCTTGGAAGCAATTCCGGATACAGAAGTCAAGCACCCTGAAGCGTGTTAATACTCACATATTGAAGTCTTACAGCGGGGTTTAGATACAGTACCTGCAGACTTTGGCATTGATAACAGCCCAGGAGCGCCCAGGTGAAGTTTTCTGGGGTTTAGGATATTGTATTTAAAGAGTTCGCAATCAGATTCTGAAATGTAGTTTTTTTTTTTTTTGGAACTTTCTTCACTTCATATAATGTACCATTCGTTCACTTTCTTAACGGTCCCCTAGATGCAGTTCTGCAACTGAAATGAGATGAAATGAGGTGACATCAGGCTTTATAAAATGCACTGCACCATATTATGCATGTCATAAGCCTGTTTAAATACTGTAGTATAATAACATTCAAAAACTTTGTAAACACAGAGTCTATAAATTTACCATGTCAGGTTTTATTATGTCTTATAGTTACTGCTGATAGAAGCACTGTAAAAACAACAGTGAAAGACCCTTTAGGTTAATCTAACAAAGCTGTGTGAATATAGGATCAATAGGAAGTGTTACTAAAGTTACAACAATTCAATCATCTCAACAAACTGCAGGTTCAATCTTTTAACATTAGCTTATTTTGCAAAATGTGATCAGTCAGGTATAGTTTTGAAATAAATCTAAACTAAATGTCACATTTAACTTTCTTAAGCATAAATATGAGAAATGCTGAAGATGTGATTTCATAAAAATATAATTTAAAAAAATCATCTTCTTGAGGGACATCCTTTGATGCATAAATTAACACTTTTTTTTTAAATGAAACTGTTACTGGGTGAATATTTCTCTGGAGAACTGATACTGGGTGAAGTAACATAGGGCTGAACACTAGTCCTGTTTTAATTTTATTCACTGTATTTTTTATATTAAATAATACCATTTATGTATAACTTTTATTCATAATATTAATTATGATCAATTTACAATTCCATACCATTTATTGGCCCAAAATATATGTTCTATATTTTTACACGGCTGTATTTGTAGAAAATGGTATAAATCAGTAATGCTAGGGTTAGGGTTAATATTTCTGCAATTTTATTTGGGAAAAAAACAAGAAATGAAAATAATAATTAGGTTTATGTTGAAAATACATTTAATATTTATTTAAAAAATGTTATAAAAATAATATTAAAATGATTAATTTCAATATGTTGTAACACATATGTTGTATGTAGAATGTTTTCAGATCTACGACTGTGATGTTATGCTCAAACAAACTGAAGTATGGTTTTGTTTATTTGTCTGTTTTTTGGGCTGTAAATGTGCGAGCGCATCATGAAGCCTGGTTTAGTTCAGGTTAAATCATCCAACTAATCCACCCTGTTCACTTTAATCAGGTAATTGATCCTATTAGGGGCTTTAGCCTGCAGAGGGTAAAGGCAGGTCAGTGTTTAAAGCATCACGACAAATCAACATCCTCCTCTTCACACATTCTCTCTCTCTCTCTCTCTCTCTCTCTCTCTCTCTCTCCCTCTCTCTGGTGAGTTGACCCCTGCTAGGTTGAGGTCATGGAGATCGAAGCTGGACATGATCAACATCCTCCTCTTCATACACCTCTCTCCGGCTCTCTCTCTCTCTCTCTCTCTCTCTCAAGTTGACCCCAGCCAGGTTGAGGTTGTTAGAAGCTGGTCAAATGCTGTCCTCCTAAACAGTACTGGACTATACTCCCAACCCTGTGTTTAATGATTCTGTGATAAAATAAAATTAAAGAATAAAAGGTTTGACATTGTCCAATCAGCTGCAAGAGTTTCAGTGATGTCATGCAGTGAGGTGGAACATTGCTGTGTGGATGTGAAGCCATTTAGTCACAACAGCATTACTGAAGACGTCGACTGATGTTGGATCACAAAGGCCACTCCAGCAACCAACTCCAACATCACTCCAGAGAACAAAGGCTCCACAGCCCAGTGTGTTCTCCCTGTATCTGTGTGGGTTTCCTCTGGGTGGTCTGGTTTCCTTCCACAGGTGTGAGTGTGTGAGTGACCGGGTGAGTGTGTGACACTGTCCACAGGTGTGTGCGAGTGACTGGGTGAGTACTGTTTATTTCTTGAGATTCTACATTTGAATTTCTTTGGTTTATATTTTAAAGACTTGGTAAAATAGAACTATATCTATATCTCCATTTAAAAATCTCCATTTCTTTGGATTTATGGTTTACATCAGCTGTCCTTCACATTGTGTGAAATTTACATGATGAACAGACAAACAGAAATGCTCCAAAATTCTTTTGACATTGACTTCCATTGAACGTTAAGAAGGCTTTCCATCTCCTGTAAAGTTACTGTTTTGGGAGTTACATGTTTTAATTGGACAGCGATGATACAGAACACTTAGAAGAACCCCCAAAACACCAGAGGGTTAACGGAGCTGTTTTGTTTGTTTGGGAGTGGAGCTGTAAAGATGAACATCTTGCTAAGATTACAGAACAATATGTGAAGTAGTTTAATGGCTTTAGCAGCAGGCGACTGACACTGGGTTCGTCGTGATTCCTTAACAGCTGCTGCTTTCTGTGAACGAGAACGAGATGTTTATGTGTTGCATAAAACGCCTGGATTAGAGTCACTGATACTGCACGGGTAAATAAACAAATAATCCTGGAAATGAAAGATGTTGGTGTGTTAGTTCATGTGTGCGTTCATCCATCCATCCATCAGTCATGCTAGACATCCTGAAATTCCTGTGAGTAGTGTTCCTGCACAACTGAGGTCAGATGCTGATGTTGGAGGATCACCGGTTCAACTCATCTCAAAAATGATTGGGTGGAGCTTCATCACTCATACTGGGGGGAGGCTTTATACTGTCATATCTGACTCTTTGAGAAATGTGACCTGGCTCATCTGCAGCTGCTTCAGAGCATTCCCATTTCTCATCAGATGATGCAAACTGGGTGCATACAGTTGAACATACGTGTGATGCAATACGTTCCGCAATCAACCCTCCTATGGACAGTCTTGTCCCTTTAGGCCAGAGTAGCAGGTCTTAAAGGAACAATACATTATATTTTACCTCACAATTACAGTTTCAAAAATAATTGAGATGCTTCACTGAGCTCTTACAGTGAGAACAGAGCGTCTGTCGGTGATACTCTGTGCTCAGCACTACAATAATCTAACATCTGAAGGGGGGTAGGAATCAACCCCACTATGATCCCCGCTACCCCTTGACTATAGGACAGTGCTGTAAAGGTGAATCACACTCTGAAGCTGTAGGGGAAGCCTACAGTAAAAGCACAACGTTAACTTGTGTTCCTTTAAAGTATAGACAACAAATGCAGTTATAAAGAAATGATCTTTAATAAAATGGCAGTTTAATATTTTCCTCTGCATCGTTCAGAGCTATCGACGTTGGAAAGTAAAGGTTTCCTGGGGTCCAGACTTTATCAACGCTGCAGAATATTTCCAGTCTATTTGGACAGATGAGTTCTCCTAACCAGTACCAGTTTGGGGGGTTTAAGCGATGTAGAAGCAAGAGAAGATAGAAATATATAAATATATACTATGGATTAGGAGGCCCATGTTTGCCTAGCCACTGGCCCAAAGCCCCTTAGCCACCCCCCCCCCCCTCACTCTCTCTCTCTCTCTCTCTCTCTCTCTCTCTATGGTAATGCTTTTGTAGAGGCACATGACCCGCTCAGTAGAAAGCAGCACAATTACGTCATTTGTGAACATGTGCTTTTTTTATTGCTGGTGTATAATTGTCCGAAATGAAAAGAGATTATCGCTCTAGCCTCTGCTTCACAAACAAGTAATGCAGATTTAGAGTGGGAGGTGAAAAAAAAGTGAAGGGGGGTGTGGGGGTATATGAAAAGGGAAGAAGAGTGAAGGGGGGAGGGATGGAGGGAGAAAAAGTGATAATTTGCCAAAAAACCTAGAGCGTGGCAGCATGTCCTCGGCCCAGGAGCCCAGGTTATTCTGAGGGAAGCCAATCTTTGATCAGCCAAGCTGAAATGACCAAGATAAGTGGCGGGCTACAACTCTCTGCAGGACCCGACTGCGCCAGTCTGTTATTGCTATTTCCTCTCTGGTTTCTCGAGAGCGGTAAATAGCCCCTTCACTCCTCTCCCCCCCATCCCCGCTCCCTCTCTCCATTTTCCCTACCTCCGTCTGACCACCCCCCAGCCGTCGTCCCCTCCCCTTTATCAGCTCCCCACTTTTTTTCTTCTTGAGATCTCTGTCACTTTAATCCCGCCAGTCTGTGGCTGGTTAACAAGGAAATCCTGTGTCAATTATCACCAGGCACATCCTGCTGGGCGAGCGATGGGGAATCAAAGCGTCCTGAGAGCCTTTCTCACCGGAGAGGAGCAGCAGGTCTAATTAAACGGGCCCTGTGTCCCGCTGGCAGCCCCATGGCCCCGGGGCCACAGATAGCTCGCCCTGCGATAACCCTCGCCTCTCAACAACGATGCCACTGATTAGGCGGAACTGGCCTGTTTTTTTAACCCTGCACCAAAAGGACTTTCTCTGGGGCCTGTCATGGGGGGAAGTTTACCTGCACGACTGTAACAAATCAGCGTCTGGTAATAAGACCCTTCGTAGCACTGGTAAACATGCCACATGGACACATGTTGGTTTACGACCTCACAGACTAATAATAAAATTATCAAACACCACCGAACAAGACGGCTGAGCACTGAAAAGAAACCGCAATTCTCAGAAGTGAACCCATGCTTCTCTGGTCCACCCTGGAGCAAAACAACAAACAAAGAGCAGTGTATAAACCAAGAGCAGTAGTCAATACCACTGTACAGCAGCAATAAACATGCATATGTTTTGTTCTGTTGTTGCAGCACTTGAATTGTTTACACTGTTATTATTATTATTTTATGTTTATATTTTGTCATCATTATTTTAATTGCAGTTTCATATTTTACAATTTTTGTAAACAATTCTGTAAAATTTTTTGAGCTGCATTTATGTATTAAAGGTGCTATACAACTAAAGATTATCATTATTAATATATATATATATATATATATTTTTTTTTTTTTAATGTGTAGGTTCGGTAATTTTCACATAAAAACTACAAAAATAAATCCAAATTTTTATACCAGCAGCAAAAAAGACAAGGCATGAGCAGAATGGACTGTGGGGAGAAAACTATTAATTAAAAATATATTTATATGTGACAAAGTGGAAGTTTGTTTTTAACAGGAGTGGACAGTGAGAAAATATATTTAAAATTATTTCCAATAAAATTGAATCCATGACATTTGTGTTTGGACAGAGATCAGATGTGATGTGTTAAAGTTTTATTGATGTTTCCCTCTTGTCAGAAACATGAACGCAGGGTTAGTGCTGAACGAATCCTGTGGTGTTCACCTCCCTCCCGGGGCAGAGCTGAAGGCCTGGGAAAGTGATTGATGAGTACTTAGATATGGGGAGATGTTTGTGTGAAGAGACGATCAGGGTCATTTGTCAACACTGATAAGGATGATGACCAGCTGAAGTGGAGCGAGACCTGTTCTTTCTTCTCAGACTTCGACTGAAGATTTAATCAACTCCTGAATTCAACTGAATTCAACTCCAAAACCTTCAGCTAGAATCTGAACCTGACTGTAACCTGAAAATATTCTGCCAGAACTTGATCCTCGCCAATCAAAATAGGACCGTCCCAATAGGACTATGCCACATTTTGGTTAACGTCCAGTTGCGGTCTAAAAAGATCTGACTATTACCAATTGTAGCTGGACAATTCAGTTAGAATGAGAGATAACAGCCTGGTGTGAACATGAATTCATATATATACACATATTCATATATATATATGACTATCAGACCATTCCAAAGGTGCATAAAATGTTGATATACAATCAATTATTAATATCTATCCTGCATGAAAAATCAGCTTTCACCCTAACTATAATCAGAAAATGTTAACTAACTGTAGGCTATAAAAGATAAAAGCATCAGGGTTGTCTCCTGTGTAACACTCTCTCACAACGGTTTACAGCACTGTTTCTGTCATTCTTTTTCAGGTAAACTACAGAGAATTAGTTTAAATTTAGTGAAACTGCATCATCAGAGGATGGGAGTTCACTTCATTATTTCCTGTAGTGCAGCACATTTCAGAATGAAACCAAACTTCTGCACCGACTGGACTGCACCTCGACAAAACCAGGAGGGAAGCGTGAAGAGGACAGAAAAACTGAAGCGGTAAAAGCAGGGTGAGTGGTGGACTGTGAAAAACTGTATGATTCATTTGAGTTTAAAAAAAGGCCAGTTTGAAAAGACCGCCTCAGTCTGTTCTCCTCATGACAGGGGTTTAGTTTCGCTCCTCTGAAGATACCGCAATATTACTGGTTTTTAGCGCATGTGGTCAAACAGTGTCCTTGGCTTTTTCCCCCATTGGAAGGCCTCCTGTAAAGCACAGGGCTGGTCTCTCTATCTTAAATATTCATTGGCCCTGAGTTATTTTAGGGGACTTGAAAACTTTACTTTGAAGTGTGAAACTCCCTCTCGAATGGCGGAGTGTGTAGATATGCCTCCGGCGAGTGCTGCCTGAGCAATGTGCTGAAAATGGCAATTCTCAGATATGTTTCAACTGGGTGTTTACGGACCTTTGACTCCAGGTTCAAAACGGCTATTTATCGTCTTATCGGCCCGCTGGGGTCACAGCGCGGCCCACCTGCTCTCCTTGTAGTGGCCACTTCACGGCGGACTGTCATTTGCCCAGAAACGGAGTCGCCTGCATAATGTCAGATTATGCTGTCCCCTCGTGTCACCACTCGAAAAGCTCTATTTATGAATCCATGAATCTATTTATGAGCCCATCTGAAAGTTTAAACCGCTGAAATGAATCATTTAAACAGAGCCAACAACCTGCACGGCTACAGGCTACAGGCTAGCAGCGCTCCTAATGCACTTTAGCCACTTTCTGTGTGGAGCTTTAAATTGAAAAAAATATAAAAAGGGCCTTATAGGTGGAGTAGAGCAGGCAGGTGCTCTACTTCACTTTTCAATATTGTAGTAATTCATAATATTTCATACAACTAGCCATTAAAGCAGAAGATGCAGAAAAAATGATAAAATATTGGAAATTGTTCATAATAAAAGCCCATTTATACGAGTTTACACGCTCTGTTTTTATTCCTCATTAGAAATACCTTTAGAAAACTGCAAAAAAAATCTTTCCAATTACAGATCTTCTTAAGCCTTTTATTGTGTGGAGGTTTAAAATAATAAAAAATGAATATTTATCACAGTCAGGTTCTTTGCTTTTAAATATTAATTATTATTTCATAAGATCACCCTAAATTGACCGTAATGTTACACATCATAAAATATACTAAAATGCTGATTTAAAAAGCTCAGGAATAGAAGAACATCTTTGGACCTTATTTTACGTAAGAACAATACATACGCTTATATTGTGAAAAGTTTACCATGTAATTATAATCGCCATGTCAAAATAAAAGTTCTATACTGGTATATTTTTGCTCATTAAATGTACAGACAGTGTAAATATGTGCCATCAGAACAAATGATCCATGAAAACATCACTTGTTCTATGCATGTGCACATTATTGTGAGGATCTGGAGTCTACCAACCCACACACTGTGAAACAAGACCACCTTGTTCATTTTCTGTGGGATACATGGGATAATGGACAGGCCGTTCTGATTCTGTAATCAGGACACATAGCAATGCTCAGAAATACTGCAGATTTGATCACAATGCTCATATTATTCAAAAGAAACTACAACCAAAATTCAAAACTTGGAAACACTTCAAAATAAAAGTTTGCCACAGATCTTTATGAGCCACATTGGCTTGCCTTGTTCCTGTCCTCATTACAGCGGCTGTGGAAAATTCCTCAAAAGCGAGAAAACAATATGAATCTTTGGCAGTCGTGCTCCAAATCCATGGAACTGAAGCCCCTCTCTATAAACAGCCATTACTCCCAATGCAGCCCACCTAATCCAGCATTTCTTTTTTTTTTTTTTTTACATTTCCATATGGAAAGGAGAGTGGACAGAGATGGGGTGAGGAAGGGGGTGTGTGGGTGAAGTGGTGGAGGGGAAAACCAATTTACCAACAGAGCGACATCATCTGCCGGCGAAATTTATCTCTGACACACCACCCCTCGGTCCACTGTTGACAGTACATGATATTCCATTAATCTGCCTAATGAAAATTTAACCAGTGTTATAAACAAATAATTGGCCATTATCCCCTCAAAGATCCCGAATAAATTACTTGGGTCCTCTTTTTTTTTTGTGAACACCCCCCCCCACCCACCCCACTCCTCCCCTCCTTTCTCTTTTTTATCCGTTGCAGTGCTAGAGAGAGAGAGAGAGAGAGAGAGAGAGAGAGAGAGAGAGAGAGAGAGAGAGAGGGCGAGAGACTCTTGATTGATGTTGGAATAAGCGGGCCGGGCTGGAGAGTGGGCTCTGGCTAAGCCTGTGATTGACTTAATGAGAGTCTTTGGGGTGAGTAAATGTTCCAAATTGCACAGTCATTAGCTTTAGCGCCGGGCCGTTCTGAAGATAGCCCCGGATCTACTGCGCAGGGTCGACTCTCGTACCATTCCGCCTGCAATTACATTTTCATTTAGAGCAAACCTCTGAAGTCCGATAGCCAGGCCCTCCTCCACGCCCCCCCTCACTTTTCATTATGCCGGCCTTTCTTTCTTCCCTTCTTTCTTTCTCTCTTTTTTTTAAGCTTCCCCCTCTGCTTTTTTTATCTAAATGGTGTGAAATGTCTCTTCATTTAGACCAATTAAAGTTGAAAAAGGCAGCGCCGTAATGAATTATCATACAAATTATTTACTTAATGCCACAATCTCCATCTCCTCCCAGCCCTCCCTCCCTTCCCCTGGTCATCCCTGAGAGAGAGAGAGAGAGAGAGAGAGAGAGAGAGAGAGAGAGAGAGAGAAGATGAAGACATTGATGAAGAAGAGGTGGAAGCAGGATGCGAGTGGCTAAGCGTAATGTAAACAGCCCTGATGAGAACGTATGAACGTCTCTGTCTTTTCCCCAAAATACCAAACACTTTCAGCCATGTGCGATGGCTGGGTTTCAAAACTGAAGCTCTCCACGTGTCCAAAAGTGTGTGGACACCTCTTCTAAGATTACGTGTACAAACAAGATTTAAAGGAACACTATGTAAGATCAAATTTTATTTCCCACTGTAATTCATTATTACAGCACTGCACTGAAATCAATGGAGATGGAGAGGTCTGCTTTCCTACTCTCCTCTAGAAGGTACATAGTGCAGTTTCTGGAGTGCTGAGCCTGGCGAAGCAATGACAGGGATGCTCTTCTCCTTATTCCAGGTTAGTGGTGCATTACAATAATTTTGAAGGTGTAAATTTAAGGTAAAATATTACATAGTGTTGCTTTAAAGCATTTTTGTGTAGTGTATTTGTACACCTAATACCTTAACGTGCACCAGGGTTTGTATATGTTTTATCTCCATAGAATTAGCATAGAATGAGACACTCTGGAGCAGCTGCACATGGGTCTAAGATCACCATGCTCAATGCCAAGTGAGGTTTAACTAAGTCTGGGTCTGAGGAGTAGGGGAACTGCATTATCAGGGCTAATGGAGCACCAAGTCGTGATGTTTGGGACCTAGAATTGAACAGCACTCTTATGCTCTCACGGCTGCCATCAATTTTCACAGCAATGTTCCAACATCTAGTGTAAATCATTCTCAGAGGAACAGAGACTGCTGCTGTAAGACCCTAATACTGAAGAAGTGCCGGACAAGCAGGTGTGCTGAAACCTCTGGCCAGATGTGGTGATGATGGAGGTGTATATGGAAGCTGAGGGGATCTGAGCATTGAGTGTGGAAATGTGTAGCAGATCTGAAGAGGAGAGGTGGAGGCGGAGGAGGATGAACTGGGGAATATCGGGACTCATTTCAGGAATTTCGTCCCAGGCCTCACATCTAACCTCCTTTAATTAAGGAGAGGCTTTTAAATTAACTCCCTTTAATTGCCAGGCACGTTTTCAGAGGGGCTTTAAGGAAGCCAGGGGTCTTTAAACACCAGGACAATTTAGGAGTGTTATGGTGAGGACGTCCCACATCATCTCCTCTCTCCAAGGCTTCGGCTATTTTCTTTTCCACAGACTGATCCACATGAATTCACTGCCCGGCCTCTTTTGGACACAGTCTTCATTTAGGAACCAGCTATTAAAGCAACAGTAGGTAACTCTTGTGCTTGTTCTTTTCTCCATAAAGTTGCAGAGTGTAATTCAATTCTACAACACAGTCCAGAACTCAAAGAGGAGGGAGGAGAGAGGGGTGGTTTCTTACCCTCCTCCAAATGTTACATAGTGCAGTTTCTGCAATGCTGAGGCTGGAGTTGCAAAGACAGAGGCTCTATTGTGAATCACAGTGATGTTGAAGCTTTAATTCTGAGGTGAAAATACTACCTAATGTTGCTTTAAGTTATTTACACAGATACTAATTCCCAAAAACTGAATGAATACAATTTGTGATGAATGAAAGAATGAATGATGCATTGGTTTGACAAAGTACCACTTAGATTCATACTAAAAGAAGTAATAAAGTGTCGCTATGGCGACATACATCATTACAAGCTATGGTTCCAGACATGAGCAACTTTCATTCTTTAATTCATTGTCTGTAACCCTTAACCAGTTCAGGGTCGCGGTGGGTTTGGAGCCTACCCAGAATCACTGGGCGCAAGGCAGGAACACACCCTGGAGGGGGCGCCAGTCCTTCACAGGGCGACACACATTCACTCTCACACTCACACCTACTGTCACTTTTGAGTCACCAATCCACCGACCAACGTGTGTTTTTGGAGCGTGGGAGGAAACCCAAACAGACACTGGGAGAACACACTAAACTCATCACAGGTGAGTAACTTTGAGTCCCTTTTTTTTTCACACTGCATTACAGGCACAATACTGTCCCACCACATGCTAATTACTCAAAAACTAGCTAGTACAGCTGTTAGCACACAATTGGGACACTTTCATTACTTGTTAGCTGCATTAGCCATAGCTCCAGTGCAAAAGTAAAGAAGCAGGAAACATGGGCCGGTCTCAGTGGACTGACCACACTGGAGAGATGTGCAATGTGTTTTTCTTGCCTATGATTATTTTAAAACTTAGAGAATCTGATCTGAGATGAGGTGTGTCTTCACGTAGATGCTAGGCCTCAGTTGGGACAGGGGGGTAAAAGGGGTAAAAGTGGTAAAAGGGTGGGTAGACACCAAGGTTTCCCCGTTCCACAGAGCTGTATGAAATACTTAGAGAGATTTTTTTGTTGATTTTTTTTCTCCTCCAGATGAAACCCTACTGCTTCTTGTTTAACACACTGACCCTAATGAGTTACGGCTGGTTTTCTTCACACCATTTAGTCTTTTTAAAAGAAAACAACAAAAGAAAAATCATAATAAACGGAGCGAGTGCCTCGCTGTAAAAGTTACAGGAGTTGTCAGGGTGTTATGGGCCCTTCAGGGCAATAACCTTAAGTGCCGCGCGATTTGCGCTAATCTCCGTGAAATCGGCCCCCGTCGCTAAAGTGGACCTTCCGCTCCTGGCTCTGCTCAGCGTCAGCGAGGATTGGTTCTGACAGCAACCAAGCGCCAGCCAAACACACTCCAGCGCTCAGACCACAGCTTGGGAACGTCAGCAGCATGTGAAAACAGGGCCTTGGGTTCTTTAGTAGCTGCGCTAATGGTTTTTAATTGGAAAGAATGGTTTGTAATGGGGCAGACATATCACATCAGGCAGGAAGATGATCTAACAACAGTGAACTATGTTTTTAAGGAGCTTAAGAGTGTGTTTGGGGGCTATGTCAACAAGCTTTACTCATAGTAATACTAAAAGTTTGAGGACAGATGCTAAGTGATAATGAATGTCAATGGAGTTCCTCCCTGAGTTTAGACCAAATACTCAAATATTCCTCTAGTTTTGATGGCCTTAAGTGCAGCTGCTCTGGAGCAGTATATCATTTTCTATTTATTTCATGCTTTCTGTGGAGATGATCCAAATTGTATGTGTGTGTGTGTGTGTGTGTGTGTGTGTGTGTGTGTGTGTGTGTATACCTTAAAGACACCATAGTTTATTCTGGAGAAATACTGTTCTCACAGAAAACAACCCCCTCCTCCTGTTTGTGTTCATTTAGAAGCTCTGCTTCTTTAAAATTTTAAGGTGGAACAATGTGTTTGAGTAAGAAGCGACTGTAGCTCGTTTGGTGGCTGAAGTGTACCTTGTCTGTAAGTCCTTTTCCCTGTCTGACTTACCACAGAAACTCATTCGTAAATCCAGCTGTTTAGTTTTGTAGCACTCTCAATATGTCACTTTCATACAGTGGTAGGGGTTTCTCGAATGTGCAGTTAGTTCCACCTTAAGTAATTAACTGATTCATTCATTGTGTGTAACCTCTTATCCACTTCAGGGTCGTGGTACTTTAAGTAATGTGATATACGATCATTTTAAGTATGTACCAGATTTTAAGGTGGAATAGTGTATTTGGGTGAGGAACTGACCATTGATTATATGTGGTTAAAACCTATATATATATATATATTGTTTGGGGGGGGGGGGGGGGTTGTATTCAGTGTTTGAACTATTAATTAAACTACATTTCTAAAGTTTTATAAATGGCGTAAAAACCTGTTTATTACATGGTTATTCATTAGGTTGTAAACAACTTAAAAGTCATTAATAATCATTAGTAACACAGAGATAAAAAGGGCAACAGTGACCTGTTGTTTGTCTGATACTGAGAATGTCAGAACTTATTAAAATATGGACAAATATGTGCTGGAGCTGACGGGGTTAATGTCGACTGATGTAGAAGAAAAAGTAAAGTCAGTATCTGGCAAGATCTGAGGTTTAATTGTAGTTGGATGTGGGTTCACTATTTGGCAAACAACAGGTCACTGTTGCCCTTTCTGTCTATGTGTTATAACTTATTATTAATGATTTTTAATGCATTAACAGCATATTTAATAACCATTAATAAACAGATTTTACATGATTCATAAACCATTATAAGTGTAGTCTAATTCTAAATTGTAACTTGTGCCATTTGGTTTTGTAGCACGTTTGTACAAGTTTATTTTCATGCAAAGTTAGCGATCTCCCGAATCTGTATCTCTAACAACAAAAATACATCAGTGTTATCCACCGATGAAGCAGGAATAGAGCAACATCCTCATCGCTTTTCATGCTTTTCAACATTCTGACATTCAACATTCAACACTCCCATTTACAGAGCCAGGGCTGTGTACAAACACCGGACCTTTTTCATGTGCACAAACCGATCGAAGAGCTAACAAATTGTGAGGAATCTTTCTCTGATCTGTTTTTTAAAGATTTGTATTGTATTAACATCATAAATATTGCTTTTAAAGCAGTAGAAATTCCCTGATATTAATGGGTGTTTGCAAATGTTTGGACTTCTCTGTGTCAGTCTGTTGATAAAAATGAAGGGGTTTTTGAAATGAGTGACAAGGTGGGAGTGGTCCTAGCAGACTCTTATTACAGGAGATAGAGCTCAGATGTCCACATGCAGTTGTACAATCTCCAAAAAAAAAATGTATGGTAGAGGTACATGTACCTTTAAAGGTACAGCAGTGATGTTGAAGTCCAGTTGTGTTCCCTAAAGGTGCATTATATTGTTCCTTGTTGCAACGTTCAGCTCTCGCTGGATTCTTTCATCGGCCACTGATCCAAGGAGCGTTTGAACCTCTTCAAAAGACCACGGCGTAATTTTATGAGCTGCTGTTGTGTTCCCTAAAGGCGCATTACGTTTTTGTAAAAAGTCCTGGAGATGAAATGGAGCGTATGAAATCAACACTAAGGGTCTGTCCCAAAATCAACCGGCTGCCTAGGTAGGCACTGACTATGTAGACAGGGTTCTAACGGCCTCAGATTATTGAGACACTCTAATTAGATAGCGATTACGTCACGGCTTGTTCCCACCCACTGCACGCAATCGGTGTTTAATTACCCCAGCAGCTAGCATCACCTCAGTGTTTCAGCGCTGTGGATTCTAATTCTCCTGTTTTAATCTGTATTTTATATATTTGTGCTTGGGGAGAAGAGCGAAATGGACAGGAGTTGTTCTAGCGCTGCATCATGGGATTGCCTTCGCCGTCCACATCTAGCCAATAAGATTCAAATACCCAGATGTGTTCTTGCTCCACCCATAATATCGAGGATGCACTGGGATGTATCTTCTGGGATGCGCCTTCTAAATCTACAGTTAATGTAGAATATGGCATGTTCTCTAACTGAACATACAGAAATGTACCCTTGGCGGTACCACCACAGAGACAGGTTTTCCTGAGGTTCTGGTGCTGATGTTGTGTGGCAGGAGTAGACAGTATTTACAGTGCTTTTCTATGGAGAAAGCCTAATTAAACACTGAATTCAGCATCAGATGCAACTTAAAGAAGTAGAATTCACTCATTAACAAAGCTGGACCAGTGACATACCCTAAAAAAGCAGGCAGATTAAGACAGAGGGAGTAAAGAGCCTGTAATGTGGGTGTCTGCGCAGGCTTCTCGCACAAGTGCTCAGTAATCACAGCCTAGTCCAACCTTAAGCGGCAGCTAATTCAATTATTGACATGCATAATTGCTCGCCGATTAGAAGCACCACACACTTGACTGTGTTTTTCGGGGTCACTCGGAGAGGCTAACCGCCATCCACTCCACCAGACGTGTGTTTGCGCACCGGTGCGAGGAGGCGTCTGAGAGAGGACTCGACAGCAGAGTACATAACGCAGCCGAGGCAGATGTATGCGAAAGCAGATGTATGCTAATTGTGTGCGGCACTTGGACATCTGAGCCCAAAACAAACAGCAGCCGCTATCTGCTCCAAGAGTCTGCTTGGACCACCCCCTCCTCCCCTGTCATTCATTTTTGAAAGCCCCTTGGTTTTTATCAGCACACTGACACACACTACAAGTCCAAACACCCTTGTACACACCCTTTATAATCGGCCAATCCGGCTACTTTAAGGTGCACAGATGTCTGACTGCACACACAGAAGGGATGGAATAAAAAGGGATGCTGTAGAACAGCTGAACATGAGCCTAAGTGCACAATGCCCAAGGCCGAAATGCAGCTAGAGGGGTGTAAAGTCCCCTAGCACTGGGCTCTGAGAGAACACTTCTTTGGGAGTGTTTTGAGTGGACTTTGTGATCCAGAACTAACCAGGAGACTCACCTTAATGACAGAAGAGCCGTAAATACGTTTTACTGAATTGAGTGAAATTGCAAAACAATTTTCTTGCATGTCCAGTCGTCTGGTCTTGCTCTGGTCATGGCTAAAGATGATATAATTATAATTCTAAGAATATACTGTGTATAATATTATGCTACATATTTCTGGTATCGTTTTAGTTTTTGGTCAGTGTCAGTACAGATACATTCTCTTCTTTCTGAAGGCAGTTTACCTACTCCACTCTACACAGCTCTACTCACTGGTTGGTCCCTGGTCCCTAATTCATGTTCCACTATTATAAGTGTCCAAATGTATCCGGTGTCGTCTTGGAAGCCTGTGTCTAACAAGAACACAACAACGGCGGTGGTGACGTTAAGCGGTGTTTACTCATGGTGTATCGGCGTGTTGTTGTTGTTTGGGACTGAACACAGCTCCATCATCAGTTCAGACAGATCAGTAGAGTTTGTTCCTTCCTTGTTGCAGCGTCCAGCTCTCGCTGGATTCTTTCGTCGGCCACCGATCCAAGGAGCGTTTGAACCTCTTCAAAAGACCACGGCGTCATTTTACGAGCTGCCGTCGTGAGTCGGATAAAAACATTCATTCATTATCTGTAACCCTTATCCAGTTTAGGGTCGCGGTGGGTCCAGAGCCTACCTGGAATCATTGGGCGCATGGCAGGAATACACCCTGGAGGGGGCGCCAGTCCTTCACAGGGCAACACACACACTCACACATTCACTCACACCTACGGACACTTTGAGTCGCCAATCCACCTTTTGGCCTGTGGGAGGATACCAGAGCATCCGGAGGAATCCCACACGGACACAGGGAGAACACACCACACTCCTCACAGACAGTCACCCGGAGCAGGACTCAAACCCACAACCTCCAGGTCCCTGGAGCTGTGTGACTGTGACACTACCTGCAGCGTCAACGTGCCGCCCAGGATAAAAACAAATGAGTTAAAATGTCATTTTTAAGACACGTTGTAATGTAAAACCTGGGACTGTTGTAAGTTTGATGTCTGATGATGTCATTGTCATCTGTGACCTGGAGTCAAAACAACACGCCCTATTGTAAGTTATTAAACAGAACTGGGTCATCTGTGTTCTCCTACAAGTGTGCTGAGCTGCCCAATCCCACACTGCACAAACACGCTTCATGTGGACAAGTCGTCTGTCTCGTATGTCTTTGAAATCACCCAGTGCCATCAAACAAACTCAGACCAACAGCGAGTTTCTGCCTCAAATGAATGATCAACAACAGTTTGAAACTACAGCAACAGGCTTTTAGGCAAGAGCCATTAATTAAAAGTGGAACAGGTCCTCCTACTTTCAGCGAGAGGTGGAAAAATCACAGGCCATTGTTGAGGAAAGCCCAGGAGCCAGTCTTTCATTAGTGACATGGCACGGCCAAAAAAAAGAGAGCGAAAAGGAGAGCAATTCATCTTCCCGTAATGTTCTGTCAATGGGGGGAAAGAAGAGAAAGAAAGGGATCAACCTCAGTGTGCTATTTATGGAGATTTGCAGAAGTGGATTAGCACTTATCTACAGCATGTTTCCAGTGGCCCCTCTGCCCGTGATCGGTGGAATGTGTTCTCAAAAATAAATCCAAGCCATGGAAGAGAAAGAAGGGGAGAGAGATATAAACGATATAGGGAAAGTATACAATGAGTCTGCTGTAGGGACTCTCTCTCTCTCTCTCTCTCTCTCTCTCTCTCTCTCTCTCTCTCGCACTTTGCTGTCACATTAAAAGCATTTTTGGCCTCCTTCTTTTCTGAACATCTCTGTTGAAATGTGTCTGTCCCCAGATGAGTAGCTGCTTTTGTCCTACTCCATCTCTCTCTCTCTCTCTCTCTCTCTCTCTCTCTCTCTCTCTCTCTCCTCTTCCAGTGCTCGAGCTGCTCTCTGGATTAGCCTAGCGCAGATTTATTTAATGCATCCTTGTGGAGTATTATTGCCCCCCCCCCCCCAAAAAAAAAGAAAAAGAAAAAGAAAAATCTATTTTGGGAAAATGCAGGGCTTGCCAAGCTCTAAGCCTGGTAATATATGCCTGCTACATTTTAAAAGAGCAGGTTCAGGAGCCCCTCTTTATGTTGGGATCATATGGATCATGAAGAGACTTTCAATATGAAAATATCGGCTGCTGCTGATAGGACTCTTCATAAAAGAAAAAAAAAAAAAGGGCTCGCCAACCCCCATTTGTTGTTTTTCTGGATCTCCCTCTCTCTCTCTCATTCGCTCTCTCTCTATGTCTCTCGCCCTCTCTCTCCACACTGTGTTTGTCTGGACTGTTTAAATATTTGACGTCCCACAAATGTTTGCGATATTCGTCAGATAAGATACAGAGCAGCCATATTTAAGAAGCTCGGCTTAAGGGCCCCAACAAAGACTGAGGAGAGGAGGAGTGTGGACAGGAGATGAGAGGAAGAGAGGGGGGATGGAGAGGAGAGGAGAGGAGAGAACAGGAGGAGAGGATGGACAGGAGGGAAGGAGAGGAGAGGGGAGGAGAGGAGAGGAGGGTGGAGAAGAGAAGAGAGGAGAGGAGGAGAGGAGAGAAAAGGAGGAGAGGATGGGCAGGAGGAGAGGAGAGGAGAGGAGGGGAGGAAGGATGGAGGGGAGAGGAGAGGGGAGGACAGGAGGAGGGGAGGATGGAGAGGAGAGGACAGGAGGAGGAGAGGATGGAGAGGAGAGGAGAGGAGAGGAGAGGAGAGGAGAGGAGGGGAGAGGAGAGGAGAGGAGGGAAGGAGAGGACAGGAGGGGAGGATGGAGAGGATAGGATAGGAGAAGAGGGGAGAGGAGAGGAGAGGAGGGGAGGTTGGAGAGGAGAGGAGGGGATAGGATAGGAGAAGAGGGGAGAGGAGAGGAGGGGAGGTTGGAGAGGAGAGGAGGGGATAGGATAGGAGAAGAGGGGAGAGGAGAGGAGGGGAGAATGGAGAGGAGAGGAGAGAAGGGGAGGATGGAGAGGAGAGGAGAAGAGAGGAGAGAAGAGGAGGGGAGGATGGAGAGGAGAGGAGAGAAGGGAGGATGGAGAGGAGAGGAGAAGAGAGGAGAGAAGAGGAGGGGAGGATGGAGAGGAGAGGAGAGAAGGGGAGGATGGAGAGGAGAGGAGAAGAGAGGAGAGGAGAGGAGGGGAGAGAAGGGGAGGATGGAGAGGAGAGGAGAGAAGGGGAGGATGGAGAGGAGAGGAGAAGGGAGGAGAGAAAATGAAAGAAGAGGAGCAGTGGTTTAGAGCTTTGAAAATTAAATGAATGCAGTAAATATCCATTTGATTAAAAGTAACCAGGCTCTGGGACCATTTACCTCCTCTCTGCATTCAATCAACTGAGGCCTGAAAAGCCTATAACAGACCTGCTTTGCAGTAGTACGACATCATTGCAAAGGGAGTGGTGTAAACAAACAAACAAACAAACAAAACCACAACAGCAACAACAAAAAGACGAAGCCACAGAAACCCCAGAGAGAAGGAAGGAAAGGAATCCACAGAGCAATGTGTGTTTTTTTCCCCTCATCCCCAACTACAACTCCCATGATGCCTCAGGCTAAGGCTTTGGGCCCATTCTTCACACAGTGTAATGTGGGCATGGTGACAGGCGGCCAGACAATAGAGAGAGAGAGGAGCTGGTGTGGGGGAGAGAGAGAGAGAGAGAGAGTGAGAGAGAGAGAGAGAGAGAGAGAGAGAGAGAGAGAGAGAGAGAGAGAGAGACGGACAAAGGCGAAAGACATGGGGCTTTGCTCAGAAGACACGCTAAAACCCGATGGCTTTATCAGAAGTGTGAAAGACGGGGGGCAGACATCAAACGTGATTTTCCCCCTTCAGCGTGACAGGAGTGCTCTTCAAACGCGGTGCAGGGAAGAAAATATGTCCAAGCCCACCTCACTCACCACAAAACCAAGTGTCGGGGTGGGGGTAGGGACACACACCAGTGGCTGCTGTTATTATATAAACAGACTTCTTCTGCTGTGTTTGTGCTTGTCGTTTAGACAGTGTCCCTGTGTCCACTGCCCGGCAACGTGTCACTTATCTTTGTCCAGACATTTGAGACAAGTGAATTCAGCTGCTTTAAGATTCAGAAACAGTTTGCAAAGACACCTTGGAAAACCATTAAATTGCAGTAGACTACTCTGGAGCAGCTGCACATGAACCACGCCCAATACTGAGGGTCAGCATGAGGGGTAGGGAGTCACCTGGAGGAAACACACGCGGACCCAGAGAGAACACACCACACTCCTCACAGACAGTCACCCAGAGGAAACCCACGCAGACACAGGGAGAACACACCACACTCCTCACAGACAGTCACCTAGGAAACCCACGCAGACACAGGGAGAACACACCACACTCCTCACAGACAGTCACCCGGAGGAAACCCAGCAGACACAGAGAGAACACACCACACTCCTCACAGACAGTTACCGGAGGAAACCCACGCAGACACAGAGAGAACACACCACACTCCTCACAGACAGTCACCCAGAGGAAACCCACGCAGACACAGGGAGAACACACCACACTCCTCACAGACAGTCACCCAGAGGAAACCCACGCAGACACAGGGAGAACACACCACACTCCTCACAGACAGTTACCGGAGGAAACCCACGCAGACACAGGGAGAACACACCACACTCCTCACAGACGGTCACCCAGAGCGGGACTCGAACCCACAACTCCAGGTCCCTGGAGCTGTCTGACTACTGTACCAGTCAAAAAGTTTGGACACATCTCCTCATTAGTGATTGGTGGAGTAGAGCTTGTCACTGTGTAGAACTGTGTACCAGCCCCTACTTCTGCACAACCCCAGTTACAGTCTCAGACACATTAAGAGGAGAGCGGTTCTACAGATAACTCTCGATGAGGCCACAGCTGTTCACTGAAAACCGTTCCAGGTGACGACCTCATGAAGCCGACTGAGAGAACGGAGGAGAGTGTGTGAAGCAACAGGGGGGGCTACTGTGAAGAGTCTAAAGTATAAAACATATTCTGGTTTGTTTAACACTTTGTTGTTTACTATATTGTTCCATAGGTGTTTCTTCATAGTTTTAATGTCTTCCATATTGATTTACAATGTAGAAAATAACAATTGAACGGGGCGTATCAAACATTTGACTAGTACTGTATATATTTAATTTATAAAATGTCCTTGCCACAGTGATGGATATTATTGGTCACAATGGACCACTGGTCACAGCGACCTGTCAGAGTGGTTGTCTCCAGTGTCCTGGACCACGTATCTCCTACACTTATACCGTGCCGTGCATTATTACCCAAAACAAAAGGAATCTTGAGAGCAATATCCACTATCATCACGACCTCATCCTTAAAAAAACACAAGCCCTTAAGTATCCCTCATTATAGCAGCTTTAATTCTGCAGACTTCAAGGGAACCCCCGGGCCTTGTCCAAATATCTGCGCTGAGGCTAGGAAGCGCACGGAGTTCAATCAAATTAGTCGGTGATTATTATACTACTGTTGTTATTACTAGTCCCTCTAGCCGGGCTGTTATGCTAACCCCAGCCACGGCCCATAATGCTAATCCCCGCCCTTTCCTTAACCCCAACCTTTACACTTTTAATCAACATCATATTGCACACGGAGAGGCCAAAATATCGGCGTGTTATTCCTCGACGTGTCTTACACAGCCGAGCGTGGAACCTTCCTGCGCTGGGAATGGGGCCGCGGGCTTGTTTTTGCTGTCCGGCAAAGTCTTCGCTCTGTTTTTCCGTCCCATTTTACGCTGTTTTTTTTCGCGTGTCCCATATATGCGCCTTTGTCTACGAGGAGACTCCTAAGGACATTAGAGGTGGTGTAAATTAGCGAGAACAAAAGGCCGCGGTTATGGATGGGCTGTTGTTGGGCGTGTGGCTTTGTCTGCAATGGAATCTGTCTTGAGCATCTCCTGCTTAACGGGATCCACCGTCTGGCTCTTAAAAGCTGTGTACCAAACCCAATATTCCACACTAAACGGAGACAGAAAGGCAGCTGAAGGGGGGGTTTATGACGAGCAGAAGAAGGGAAACTCTGCCTTTCCTGTTCCTTATTTGGTCATATTTTAGCAGGGATGGACATATATAGTTTACATGACTTTTCAAAATGGTGGGCTGTGAGGATCATAACTATTTCACAGAGATTTGGAGGCGTGACCCAACCAAGTAATGTTTGTCCAGGTTTTACAGACCACAGACTCAGACACTTCACACATGCCTATCAGATATGAGGCAGGTCCTGTTCAAAACACACTGGGACCATGTCTTCTGAAATGTCCTGTCAGCATGGCAGGAACAGCCTTTACTCTAAAAGTCGTAACATTTCTGTGAGGATATGAGGGCATTCAGCCACATAAACATTAGTGAGGTCAGGTCCTGATGTCGGACGATTAGCTATGGATCACAAACACCACTCCAGCTCATCCCAATAGTATTATATGGAGCTCCATCAATCGCTCCAGAGGTCAGTTCCATTACTTCTCATGTAAAAGGGTGATACTTGCCATTAGACAGGATGGCCATATTCTTATATGCAGCTGCTCCAGAGTGTCCACTTCTGGATCTGCATCAGAAATGCCACTGTAACTCAACCTGAATCTGTATCAAACAGATCTCCTTCACTCCAGAGAACATAATTCTACTTCTTCTCCCATCTAGGCCAGACTTGCTAAAAGCATCCCGGGTACATTTAATTTTTGTCATTGAACATTGTAGGACAATATGTATAGGTTCCGAAGTCATAGAACCACTGAGAGTTCGATAGCTTTAATTCAGAGACCGTGTAATATGCAAATGACCTCTCTAATGAATCACATGATTGGTGATGTACTAAGGACACAGACCATACCTCGAAGCTTTGGTGTCATCCAGCCAAACGTAGGAAATGGTTAAAACAGTCCAGTTTTAAAGTGTTGGTGTGTTTCTGATGTAGTGTCATTGCCATAAATCATGATATGATATTTTGTCCATGCTCGTTAAAGCCTCGTGTCTGTATTTTAGGGCAGCGAGGGGCGTCTGTGTGGGTTGTAGCCGACAATAGCTGCGAACTGGACGGCGAGATAAAGACAAAGCACGAAGGCACGGCGACGGGCAAACACCGCGGGGAAGAGGACAAAGATATTTCCTATGCAAAGCTTGCACACAATGTCATGTGTGATAGCGGCGGATGTTGTCCAAGTCACACGCTGAGGGGGGGGGTCTGGGGGGGCCGGGGGGGTGCCATGGGTGCGTGTGTGTGTGTGTGTGTGGAGGGGGCTGCCGAATCGAGGCCGATTGGAGCTCCTCGCTTTTGATTCCGTTGATCCAGGATCTCGGCGTATCCCGGGCGACACAAAGCAGATCTGGGCTTTGGGGTAATCTCATTACGAAACTCTAACCAGCAGATGAAAAAGCAAGGGAGAGAAGGGAGACAGAGAAAAAGAGAAAAGGGCGGGTGGTGGTGTGGGGGGGGTTGCATAGTGGGGGTGGGGGTGGGAGCCATGCAGGCCTTTGCCATGCCAAAGCCGTGGCTCATGAAGGCAGGTGTAATGTTACCAAATTAGCCTCTAAACGGTAAAAAGGAGATTATTGCAAATGGGCCGGCTAGCCAGCACATGCAGCCCCCGGAGGACGACCCGATTTAGAGGCACTGAGGACTCCCAGAGGGCTTTGGGCCACGGAGAGGAAGACACAGCGGTTAGAGAGGAACAGGGATTGGCTGGAAAAAAAGGCCTCAAACAAAGGCCATTCCAAACCACCGTAGTACAGTAGCATTTGTGAACAAACAGCTACCCCTTCCTCTCCTGTGTTTTCCTGATTGCAGTTTAGAGGCACTACTAACCTTCATCTGGATGACATATGATTAAAAGATATAGATATAGATGCAGCAGCTTTCCATGCATGGATAGACATTTCTTGCATAAATCAGATTTCAGAATCCCAAGCTTTTACATCATATTGATTATTATATAATAATTAAAAAATAATAAACAGATTTTCAAACTGGTTGAGATTTCCTCCAGTTATAGTCCAGTCAACTTTGGATAGATAAATAGATAGACAGAGGTAACTGTATTCACCACAGCCCTGGATACAATAGAGTATTAGAGAAAGGAACGTACAGAATTAAAAAAGTGTAGACTATAAACAAACAAACAAACAAACAAACGAATAAATAAATAAAACACTTAATCTATTGTTTTAGATTAAGAAATTTGACTGACACCCGAAAGGACCAATCACAAGTCTACTATTTTGGCATGACATGTAGAAGATGGCAATTCACGTCGGACCAATACCAGAGCCAGTACAAACTGATAAACCGAAGTGAGTATGCACTGATCTACAGAGAGCGAATCAGAATTCATTTGGCAGAATCTGAACAGTGAGACCAGGTTTGTGCACTGAAATTATCAGATTCTCCATCAACTTGTGGGTGGAGCGTCTAGCTGAGACTACACAAAAGATAGGTATAGGACTGTACAAAAACAGAAATTTACAAAAATAAGAATGAAATGACAAATAGGCAGTACAATGACACTAATTAAAAAAGAAGGTAAGATTTAGAGCACATTTCAAAGCCAAAAGCAAGAGCTGGCCAAAGTGCTATACACTAAAGAAGTACAAAAAGCTATAACTACAAATGTGTATATAATGTGTATATATGTGTTTGGTCATTTAAAGGGTTAAAACCATACTTTTCCAAACTATTGTCAAAAGCATAAATTAAAATTGTAAGGTTAATTTACCCTATTAAACACCTACATATCAACAATGGCAACAGTTTGATAAATACATACTGACTTACATACAGTGTCCTGGTAGTTAATAAATAATTCACATTTTTCACTGTAAATTTTTCTGACAAAAATGTGTATTTGATTTGAAATATGTTTGTATTATTTCCAACCCTAGCCCTAATCCAAAACATAATTCAAACCTAACCATAACCATAAGCTCTCCTGAGTAACTTTCCCCTACAGCAGTTTACAGCACTGTTTCTTTAATTTTAGTTTCATGAAAGAGAGTTTCTGTGAATTTAATGCAACAGCACCACCAGTGGAGAGGAGGTCACTTAGTGATCAGTGGTGGAATCTCTCTTTTTGCCTCAGAACACTTTTTAGAAAAATTACAACATTTTAAGAGGGATTGAGAACTGTTTACCCAGGCAAATAACAGTCAATGTATTCGTATGGTTCTTTTAGTGTTCTAGATAGCGTCTTTACCTTTACAGAACCCTTAAAGAACCATTTTGTGTTGTATAGTTACAGATATTCAAAAATGACTATGAAGCTAATATGTAAATGATGTAATTATGTGTGTGAGGATCTGAAGTGTGCTCTCGAGGGTTAAACTAGGCATTCCCATTCATTTTCTGAGCTTCCTGACACACTTGAGCGATTAGCTTGTAGCATTAGCATGGACAGATGAGCCTTTGCGACAGCTCACTAACCATCTCTCTCTCTCTCTCTCTCTCTTTCTCTCTCTCTCTTGGAAACCCTTTTAGGGCACATTTTAAAAGGCAGTAATAACGTTTAAGTCGCTCTTAGAGGCGAGGAGTGTGTGTGCGAGTGTGTGTCATTCGAGCGCTGTCACGGCGGGAAAAGAGCGCCGTGTGCCACATATGGCAACAATCTGCATCGCTAATCCGACCAGAGATTAGACGAGTTTGGGTTCAGACTCCCAGAATCCCATGCACTCCATCAAGGCCCATACACGCCATCCTTCACTGGAGGGACACAGGCAGCGAGCTCCAGAGCTCCAGCGCTAGCTGACAGGATCGTTCACCAAAAAACACAGCCTTAGCCTTCGCTAGCCTGGGCTAGCGGTTAGTTTGAGATTATAAGAATGACTTGTTGATGCTCCCAGAGAGCTGGGACCGGTGGGGGTCCGTGCAAAAGCATGATCCCTTTAACACAGCGGTGAATCATTGGCGTTCGGGGGGCTCGCTGCGCTTCACCTGGGGAGGAGGGCATGATTAGTCCACTTTTTGTCTAATGATTGTGGGGCTAGTCCACTGAGTGACCACCAGGTCTGAGGCTTGGTTTGGCTCTTTTGGTGACCTAAATGAAGACATGACATTGGTGTTATTCAAGTAATAACAGTCACTGTTAGCGTCCTTTCAGACCCATTCTGTTGAGATATGGTTTGGGGAAGGTTATGTTTCAAGTTAGTGTTATGTAGAGTGGTAGTGTTATGGTTTGAAGCCTTGGACAATTAATTTCTGGAGAACTACTGTCCTCACAGCGAAACAAAAAGTCCTTCGTGACATTCGTGGTCATTCAGAAGCTCCTTTGTGCGGAATGGTGAATCAGACCGTAGCTTGTTCGTGGTTGAAGTTTAAATTGACCCCAGATACTCATTCGAAACTCAAGTAGTTTAGTTTAGTAGCACTTTTGTTTTAATATGTGGTTATTTTCATGCAGTTAGCGCTCTCCCAACGCAATGTAGGTTTGCAGTTATGTCTATGGTTAGGGATGCAGGGATGGTTTAAAGCTGTTATTTTAGTGATTAGTGTCAAAAATTAATATGTTGAGTTGAACTGGGGACAGTTTTGTTGTCACAACAAGCCTGGTATAAATGTTAGGCGTCTCATTTTATTTATTTAGTTAGTTTTTCTTGTTTTCATCTGTATGTGAATGTATTTTAAATATGTTCTGAAACACATCCTGCAAAATGAATAACTTCTATGACATTAAACGACATAGACAAAGGATGGACTCTGACTTCTGCCCAGGACCCCGTGTTTCTGGCGGCCATGTGTGGACGCACACGTCACCTTCTACATAACTAGCCTCACAGTAGTTAGCAAATAATTCATAATAGAGGTTCAGTGCAATAATAAGGCGAGGATTAATAACAGCAGTTTATGGTTTGCAGCGAGAGTCGGGGAAGAAGAAAAGGACCAACAAATAAGCATTCTTTTGTTGCCCAATATTTTACCCCTCTTTTCTCAGGCATGGGGAGGCATCAGCTCGTTGTTACATCAAGTTGTATAACAAATGAGGCGGGTTGCTTTGAACTGGCTGACCACACCAGTCTGCAGGAGTCACTGAGAGAGAGAGAGAGAGAGAGAGAGAGAGAGAGAGAGAGAGAGAGAGAGAGAGAGAGAGAGAGAGAGAGAGAGAGAGAGAGAGAGCGTGCACATGTGGCAGCAATAAGATACCCCCCCCTCCATCTCTCCTCTGAGACATGTGGGAGACAGAGCATTCCTGCCGCGCTCATTAAAGCCAAAAAAGCACCCATCCCACAAACACTGTACAGCACTCACATCCAGCGAGGGGCGATGAGACATATGTCTTTATTTTCCGAGAGAGAGAGAGAGAGAGAGAGAGAGAGAGAGAGAGAGAGAGTAAGAGAGGGAGAGAGAGAAGACTATAGTTGTGACGTGGAGGTCAAGTGAGAAATTGCTTTGGCAGTCGATATATTCACTGCCTTTATTTTTGAAACCCAGCATCGTTTACATGCTGTTGCTTGTGATGTCCCAGTACTATTGTTTCCACATTGCCGTCCCTCCCCTCCCTCCCCCCACACCGCCCACACCCCCCACCCCTTTTCTGGAAACTTTATTTTCAGATTTTTAAAAGAAAACTGCAGAGTTTTTTTTTTTTAATCCACACTTACAAAGTTCAGTCTCAGGGTTGCGGTGGGTCCAGAGCCTACCTGGAATCATTGGGCACAAGGCAGGAATACACCCTGGAGGGGGCACCAGTCCTTCACAAGGCAACACAGACTCACGCACACAGACACATTCATGGACACTTTTGAGTCACCAATCTACCTACCAACGTGTGTTTTTGGACTGTGGGAGGAAACCGGAGCACCCAGAGGAAACCCACGCAGACACAGAGAGAACACACCACACTCCTCACAGACAGTCACCCGGAGGAAACCCACGCAGACACAGAGAGAACACACCACACTCCTCACAGACAGTCACCCGGAGGAAACCCACACAGACACAGGGAGAACACACCAACTCCTCACAGACAGTCACCTGGAGCGGGAATCGAACCCACAACCTCCAGGCCCCTAGAGCTGTGTGACTGCGACACTACCTGCTGCTCCACCGTGTCACTCAGGCAGAAAATACTCTCAGCATTAAAGGGAAGGCAGACGATTCTGGGATATACTTTTCTCACAGTAGAAACTCCCCCTCTGTTTGTGTTCATTCACAAGCTCAGCATCTTTTAAGGTGGAATGATATGTCTGAGTCAAAAACCTGAATGTAACTTGTCTGTAAGTTTTTATTCACTGCTTGAATTACAACAGGAACTCATTTTTAGCTCGAGCTGTTTAGTTTTGCAGCGCCTTTACTTTTACACAGTTAGCAATCTCCTGAATTTGGAGTCAGTTCCACCTTAAGTAAAGTAACTCATTAATTAATTGTCCGTAAGCTCTTATCCAGTTCAGGGTCGCGGTGGGTCCGGAGCCTACCCGGAATCACTGGGCACAAGGCGGGAATACACCCTGGAGGGGGCGCTAGTCCTTCACAGGGAGACACACACTCACATATATACACATTTTTGAGTCGCCAATCCACCTTCCAACGGGTTTTTTTGGACCATGGGAGGAAACACACCAAACTCCTCACAGACAGTCACCTGGAGCATAGCCAACTATGAAGCATGAACAGAGCAACATCCTCATCTCTTTTCCTGCTTTTCAGCAGTCTGAGGTCTCTCTACCATCCAAACATCTCAATATGCTTTTACACCTGTGGCTCAGCCAGTAACAAGAAAAGAAAAAAAACCTGAGCCATTTTGGACTGGGACAATTATCTTTTTCCTCATTTACAGAGCCATGGCTGCATACAAACACCTGAGCTTTTTCCAAAGGACAATGAGACCAAAGAGCAAAGCAAGTCGTGTGGAAAAAAAATACATAAAAAATGTTTTTTTTGTTTAAAATAGTGAAAATTGCCTTTTAATTTATAGGTCGGGCCAGTTGAGACGGGGGGAGAGTGCTGCTGTGGCGTTTGATCCTTGTGGGAGTTTGACCAAAGTATTCATTACCAAAATGCTATAAGTATCATCTTCATTAGTGGCTGAGGTAGTAACATTAGCCCGCTGGACACAACTGATCAATCTCAAAGATCGGTGTCAGTCTGTGTTTGTGTGTGTGTGTGTGTGTTTTAAGTTTCTCATCTAAGAAATATTAGAAAACCATAGGATTCCATAGAGTGTGTGAAAGATTGAATGCAATCAACTGTACTTCTTCTACTGAATATTATCCCTAATTTATTGTGAATTCATGTGCACAGAAGCTATAATATAAACACAAGTTGGACACAGTAGAGCCTGAGCAAAATGATAATACAGGCCATTGTTGTAAATGTTGTATTATATGTTTGTCTTTTTATTGCTGTTGTTGTTTTTATAAAAATAAAGGACTTGACCTTATTTTCAACACAGTTTCACATTTGAAGATTAATGTACACAACCTGGCAACCTGGCAATCAATATCTCAGCATCACGCTGCACACACTGCTACTGAAACAGCGAAACAAACAAGGGCCTTAGTCCCAGGCCCACTTCTCTATTAGTCCATAGATACATATATATACATAAGTATGATGTTAAAGTACATTGGCTATTGTTCATTTTCTTTAAAAACATATTGCAGTTTTTCTGTGCTATTGGAGCAGATGTTATTTTTTTGCTGCTGTGTGTAAATACACTCTTAATGATGGGGCAGAAGCCACACCCCTTCTGCTGACTCATTAAAGTTGCTCCACGTTTATTTAAAAAAAATAATTAAGTCAGTTTCTTGGCCGATGTCGCCTCTTCAAAGAGGCCTTTCCTTTTATTTTTAACTGTTCCTCAAGACAAGGATCTGTTTGGCCACTCCTTCCACAACCGCCATAAAACAGACAGCGGCAGTCACGAATAAATATAGAGATGCCATAAAACTCGACAGACATGAGAGGAATTTAATTTGCTTACATGACATCACAACACGGGGCCAAGCATTCCACACACGGCCCGAAGTGTTTTCACTTAAGAGTGATGAAAAAAAAAAGGAGGAAAAAAAATTACAATAAAAACCAAATGCCCACCGGGCAGGCTCTTCTTTTTCTGGGTGTAAGGAGACATCTGGCATGATTATTTCGAGCTCTTCTTGCTAATCCTCTGGAAATGTAAACTGGGGAAGGGGGGGAATGTGCCAAATGGCTTTAGAGCAAGACTGTCTTTTAGACTTGAGGAAGATTTTCAATGAGTTTTCATACAGGCGCTCGGCGGCATTATTGGAAAATGCACTGAGACAATTGTAATTAGTTTTCAGGCTGTCACATTTATCATCATTATCCTACTTTTTAGACATGCCAAATTTACTTCGCCCATTGGAGAGCGCCACTGCCGCCATATGTGGGGAAAGCTCACGCAAACATGTCGGCGCGGAGTGTCAGATCGGTGATACGCCGTGCTGATGCTGATGCTGAGTGATGCTTGTCGCCATGGCGCCGAGTCGTGTGGGTACGCCATTCAGCGGTGGCCTTGCCTCCACTAATCCACTTGTCGCCGCCGCCTGCCAAGTGTTCCGTCCCACACACTCGACAATATGACTTTATTCAGCAATGTGGGGCAGGAGTTTCTGCCCACTGCTGGGGCAGGAGGAGCTGCTGGAGGACGCCCACCAGCCTCAGCCCAGAGCTGTGTGCCTCATCTCACTGGTTTCTTTTGGTTAACTGCAGCTGGTGACTTCTTGAGCAGATCTCTCCTTCACAGAACTTTAGTTGACTTCATGGGAGTCTATAGAGAGCCACAGAAGTAAAACATAATATACAGAAAGGCCTTGTTTGTAAATGCTTTATAAAACTTAACATGTGTGTAATACACCTGAGCTACATATTCCAGAGGGCGTGGGCTTATGAAGTCACCTGACCCGTTAGAAGAGAAATCACTGAAATAACTGAGCAGTCATTAAAACTCTCAGATGTCTAGGTCTGAACACAGCCGTGGTCTAAAGGTAAAGGGAAGGGAGCTCGGGACAAAAAGGTCATCAGACTAATCCCAGTTTGGGGGCAGGGGGCGTAGTGAAGGAACAGCACTGTCTTCTCCCTCAACATCCACGGCCAAAGTGTCCTTGAGCAAGGCATTAAAACTTGCAATTGCTTCCTGAGTGTGTGTGTGTGTGTGTGTGTGTGTGTGTGTATGTGTTTACTACCCCTAATCTTGAGTGTGTGTGTGTTTACAAGGAATATGTTACCCTGTGGAGACCAAAACCTGTTTATACTCTAACATTGTGGGGCTTTGTCTTCCTTGTGGGGACCTACAGTGTATATCATGACGTTTGAAGATGTGTTTTAAAGGCTAAGCGCCACTTAATGGACCTCCATGAATATTCACATTATTGTAGTTACTGACAGATATAAGTATGAATTAAAATGAAAATAGCAGCTTAATTTGCTTTAAAACTGACAATTTTATTAAATTGACGTAAAAACCCGAGCTCACTACGGAAATTCTTGAACGCGACCGTGACGTCACTGGTGGACAACAGCTGAACAACGCCGCGGTAAAACACAATTATGACCGACTGTTATGACAGTATCTAGATAAATAACCAACATTATTCATGACAATAGCCTAGCAATAAGCTAAACTCAAATGTAGAGGCACCGTTATTCTTGTAAATGTGATCGAAGTCGAACTCGAACTCATCCGACACTATAAACCTCCATAATGCAGCTACGTAGCCGAGTATAATCTGAGACACCGAGTTTAGCGAGTCAAGCTAACGCTAACTAACACCAACTAAAACAGGCGAAGTGAGTGTCCTTACCCTGTTTACCTCCATGTTACAGAGGCTCTTGAACACCTTTCGTTGGTGTCCTTACATGCCCATATTGTTGGAAAAGCGCCAGTGAAATGAGCTACAGATAACGGAGTGAGCGGAGGGTCATTTCCAAAGTGACCGTTTAAAGTGGACAAATTTAGTCCATTTTCTGGATATTTTGGGATCTTTGGGCCATTTGTTCACAGATGTCCCACTGTACATTGAATGATTGCAGCCAAAAACAACACACCTTTTCGTCATTTTGCATTAAATTAAGTGCAGCTTCTAGAGTTGTAGCAGAAATCATATTTGTGAAAAAAAAGGTGTCTACAAACTTTTGTTCACATTTTGAATCTCTTCATTTTTCTAGAAGTAGTGTAATAGCCCCCCAGTGTTCAGCCCAAACCTGAAACTGAGAGATAACTCAATGCACAGCAGACATTCTGAGGTGTGAGCACTACAGGGGTCCTGAGGGGCTTCCTATGAATGTATAGTGGTGTAGACTGTACAAGTCCCCAATGTGGTTGTGTACTGACGAAGGCACCGATAGTAGCCGTTATCACAGCGTGTACTGATACAGGCCTAAAGAGACCATGATCAACTGCAGCAATTACCCTGATAAGTTGACTTGCCTTCAGTGTGCAGTGCATTAGCGCTGGAAAGTGGAGGGTTTGGAGCGAGGCCGAATGGATTGACTGATCTTGGAGTGGCCTTTCTGACTTCA